>NC_056728.1:570309457-570369457 GCF_019279795.1 Protopterus annectens | reverse complement strand
GCAGAACAGCCCATGAGCAGTAAGAGCGGACCGCCCTGTGAAACGATCTTGCTCACAGGGTAAATGATATCGGTCTGCATAACCGCAGTTATGCGCAGGTCCGGCATCATTGCACTGACCTACTTCGCAATGCCCGTCGGCGTGCTACTGCAGTCAGGGGGGATCACCTCACAATGGGGGGGGTCATGCCATCCATCCCCCTGACACATGTTGAGGAGCTCCTTGCCAGCCTTGGGGCACCTGCCCACCCGCACACACAACAACTGGTGGAGAGTATAGTGGAGGTGGGTGTTACCCACACACCAGCAGAGAAGCATGCAGGTAAGGCCACAGGGCACATCAGTAGACCACTGTTGCATATCCATCCACATCTATACAGGTAGATCATGCATATGTGAGATGATATATATATATATATATATATATATAGTCTGTTGCTACGTAGTAGTACTAAACAGATGTGCATAAGCTGTAGTATTGTGGGCTTGTACTGTTGATGTACTGTGATGCTGCACCCGCCCTGTACCAATGCCACAGCTGTGGCTACTGACATCACATCTCTCACACACTTATGTAGGTCCCTCTGATATACTTCCAAGACAGCAGCCTGTAGCTGGTGAGTATGGTTTTTGTTCAGGTTTGCCAATACACCGGTCATGTTATAGTTATGGTATATGCCATGCACACATTTAACACACCTACCCATAATGCATGGCGTACATGTTCACGTATTGTTGCTGTTAACTGCACTGCACTGCATTACAGTGGTCACCATGATGGTGTATCTGAAGGGTATGTTAGACTCCTACAATATAACTGACATCTTGTCATTGCAAAATGTGTGCACAGAGATGATCATAATGGTGGGACAAATGGCCTACAGTAGGGACATGTGTGAAACATCACCCTTATACAGTGCTACAGCAGTGTGTATGCCAGTATTACGATGACAACTGTTACAGATCTACACTACAGCATATCATAATACTGCGGTCCACAACCCTTACAACCTGCAATGTGGTCCCAATATGAGCAATGAGTGTGTAATATGGAAGCGTAGGTTAGGGCAGAAAATATGGGGAAAACATACCTTCACAAACACTGGAAGCATATGTATGCACACACTCCAGATAAAATATAGTGGAGGCAGCTGTTGAGGTAATGACTGTATGCATTTGTCATAGAAATGCGCCTTCCAGCAAGTACATGTCCCCAGTGTCACACCAAGTATTGGTCTGCTGTCCAAGATGTTTGGCCATCAAATGTGCACACTTACCTGCAACAGAAGCAGCCATGGCTTGCACACATCTTACATGACATGGCATGGGCCCCATACCCAACAGGTAGCACCCATGAGCTGGACATGTAGCCATACCTCACCATTGCATATACCATGGCAAACATTGCAGTCATGTATGTGGCAAGGATGTATGGGGCAGGAATGATGTAGGAAATAAACAGATGGCCATCCAAGATAGATGATGTCACATGTAGCAAACCGGTCATGCAGGCTGCCTAGTAACATGCCACAACACTGAGGGGGTTGCATGAATGTCTAGAAAGTACTGGCTGTGCGGTACCCCTGTCAGCAATTGCCTGGACTCTGCAAACGTGTGGCATATGGGTTAGGGTAATCTGATATGACAGTTGTACCACAGGAAACATCAGCCAGGCCTCTCTACAGGTAGCATATGCATAACAGAAGAGGTCCCCAAAAGACATGCATTGCAATGTGTACTGGTGTAGCAATACCATGTTGAAAACCTACAGACAGTATCACGTAAGATACATGTGCTGCACAACCAATGCCTCACCCCACCTCAGGCCCACCATCCCCATCTGTACCATGCCGGTGCCAGTGTGCACCTGTATGTTTGCCATTCATTAACTGGGACTAGGCTTTTACACATGGTGTTCAGTATTTGGTACACTGAAAAGTGACACACGTATGTAGGCCATAGTTGGCAAGCATCTGCAAAAAGGCTGAATGTGTCATCATGACACAACAGTGCACTGCAGCAGAGATCCAAAGGATGCTATGAATGACTGTATCTGCATAAAGTCAGGGTCAGGAACTGTGGCAGATGTAACCCTGACTCCACAGCAATAGTGATGGCAGTGTGTGAATGCCAAGGGATGTGCACATGAGTTGACCTTGCAATCATTCAGAGTTGGGGACATGTGTAGGGCAGACTGACCATATACTGGCAAATTCAGATGGCCCATGCCACTATACCCCTGCCAGGAATAGTAACTGCTGTAGTACATATAACAGTAGGTGCAACAAACCATCATGATAAGGGTGTGCACACATATGCACCCAGGTAGTGTATGCATCTCAGTCAGCATCAGCACAACCAGCACATTTGTTTGACACTGCATTTGATTGTACAGGACATATGTCACATATCAGGCTCATGTAATGTTAACATATGCAGTAATGTGGTCCCATGGCATATCAAGGAAGAGGGTGTCATATCAATAAGGGTGTGTACACTCCCCAGAGCCACGGTAAGGTTTGACAGTTGTCAGTGTAATATTTTCATATTGGTCATACATGCACCTCTGATGATGACATCTGTAAATCAGACATCAGGCATTCACAAATGACATCTGTCCACATATCCCAGGTATGTGTCAGATAAACACATAGGGGCTGTGAGCAGCAGAGCAGACATAACTGACACAGTAATATACATTCAGCAATGGTGTGTACACCTGTGAGGTATGGTGCATAGTACATGGCAGGGTGCTGAACAGGTGCACAGCAATAGCTTGTACATGGGTGCAGTGTTTTCCAGGGGAAGGGGCATCAGCGACTAACACAGCCCATGCATCACACACATGTATACTATTACTAGCATGGATTGACTATAGCTGCACTGCATGCTGTTGAGTACCATGTGTTATGCATGTTGACAGATGGGTAATGGGAGGTCTGTGTGTAATATCTTCATGCAACCTCATCTGTAAGTGTGTGTGTGTGGGGTGGGGGGTTATTTTGTCTGTAAGTGCACACACATGTACACTATTGCTAGCATGGATTGACTATAGCTGCACTGCATGCTGTTGAGTACCATGTGTTATGCATGCTGACAGATGGGTAATGGGAGGTCTGTGCATAATATCTTCATGCAACCTCACCTGTAAGTGTGTGTGTGTGTGTGTGTGTGTGTGTGTGGGGTGGGGGGTTATTTTGTCTGTAAGTGCACACACATGTATACTGTTGCTAGCATGGATTGACTATAGCTGCACTGCATGCTGTTGAGTACCATGTGTTATGCATGTTGACAGATGGGTAATGGGAGGTCTGTGTGTAATATCTTCATGCAACCTCGCCTGTAAGTGTGTGTGTGTGTGGGGTGGGGGGTTATTTTGTCTGTAAGCGCAATCTGGTGGAGCAGAGGGGGGTTGATGAATGTAGGATGTGTGTGTGTATGTGTGGGTGTGTTTGTGTGACTGTGGGGCTGTTCATACATCACTACTTCCCTTTGGAGTCATGAAGTACATGGACATGAACTGACACATGAGACACCAGGAATACTTGTCTGATATGTAATCACAGGACAGCTGATAGTATAATAAGGTCTGTAGCATGGAACATGCATTGGGATGGAAACTAGACACCAGGTATACTGTTAAAATTCAAATCAGCAGAAAAGTGAAAGACTACCTAGGTATGCAGCACTACAGATGCATTTTGGAATTACTAGGCAACACCAGTGAGTGTATCCAAATATTACTGTTGTCCACATAATAAGTTGATTGAGCAACAAATCTTGGATCTACTGAGCAATAGTTATGTATGACACTCCAGTGCATGACATTATTGAGTGACCGTAGTAGCCTCTAACATATGGGGGCCATGCTCATGATGTCCGGACATACCCAGGGTGAACACTGGATGACAGCAGTGAGTCCTTTTAAAACTAACTCCAATCAAGTCAAAGAAGTAATGGAGTAACAGGTCATGTTTTGTGATCACTTGTCTAGACAATTAGAAGAATGATACGTTAATGATTGGTATCAATGAGTGTACGTTTCCAAGTGTGATGCAGGATGTGGAACTTACGAGAATAAACTTGGGACAGTCTGTAGATATTATGGTGGAATGTCAGGGTGTGTGTGTGTGTGTGTGTGTGTGTGTGTGTGTGTGTGTGTGTGTGTGTGTGTGTGTGTGTGTGTGTGTGTGTGTGTCTGCGTGTGTGTGCATGTGTGTGTGTGTGTGTGTGTGTGTGTGTGTGTGTGTGTGTGTGTGTGTGTGTGTGTGTGTGTGTGTGTGTGTATTCGTGTACTGTTAAGCAATGAATTACAGGTTTTAAAGTGCTTTTCTTGTTTTCCCCTCACAGGTGGGGAATTGGGTCAGGGTCCTTCCTGCATGCAATCTGATGCTGGTGTCCATACAGACACTGACAATGATGATAGGTGTGTTGAAACACAGATGGGGTTGTCAGAGGCTGAAACTGCACCATCGTTTGACATCCCTCTGTTATCCACTCCATCCCCACACACAGTCACAGTGCCTATAGATACCCCATCACCAATGGCCATAGCAGAGGGACAGTTGGCAGTTGGTGGCAGTGCACAGGACAGTGTGGTATTTTTGGATGCTGTGTCTGGACACAGCAGCCATAGCTGGATGTACTGCAGGGTACCACATAGGCAGATGTACCAGGGTGCTCGTGGGAGGGCCGCTGTTCATTGCGCCTCTGGCAGAAGTGCCACATCTGGTACCACCAGACGCATGTTTCAGGCTGTCATGGAGGCGCAGGCATATATGGAATGGTATACCAGACAGGGTCTGAGGCTGCAGAGAGCTGCTTTTTTATCTTATTTATTTAATCCTGTTTATTAAAAAAAAAAGAAAAAAAAATTTTTCTGTTGATTTTTAGCATATTCAATATGTTTTAAAATGAAATATTCTGTTGGTTGTGAAGGTTTACACAAAGTAACATGCTTGACACACACACATTTAACACATTAATTCTTTAGTAGGTAGCTATTTATTTAAATATAAAAAATAGGTTAGGTTTTTAATTAACAAATAATTAATTAATTTTTTTTAATTGGTATTTTTTTTTTTTTATTTAATAAGTCACTATTTAAGCTGGATGCTTTTAACCTGTTTTTTTTTGAAAAAAGCTAAACCTCCTAATAGCGAAAGCGCTTGTGTTTTTTTGGGCATCTGTTTTTATAATAAACAAGTTTTTTGTTTTGATTATCGTTGAATTGTGGTGTCAGCTTCCAGGTCGATTTCTTGTTATTGGTTCCAGTTCTTGTTTCTTGGTGGTATCTGTAAATGATAACATCCGTGATCTTGCAGGTGTCCCCCATGATTATACAGAGATCATGGATAGATGGGTGGGTGAGATGGTGGGCCTCATCAACCGTGGATTGTCCATGCTAGAGCATGTGGTGGGAGTGGTTCGATGGCCATGTGGACATAGGCCAGCAACACCAACATCTGGCGGTCGACGTAGACATGCAAGGACACCAAACCACTCCCGTAGTGGCAGTACTAGCCCCAGCACTGCAGGGGGTGCTGTCCATACCACACCACACCACAGCAGGCCACGTGCACATGGCCCTGGCTAGTCCCAAGAGGGACCTGGTTGCAGCGAACATATGTCATCATTAGGGGAGAGTAGCATATCAAGGCTTGTGCCTGGATGTGCCTGTGGAACCCCTGGCAGTCACAGTTCTCGTTTCCATGGCCGGAGGCAAGGAAATGCACACCCTTAAAGGTACGGTCTGCAGCTGTACAAGAAACACCTGTATAGGGCAGCCACATGGCAGAACTGTGTGCATGCATACTCACACACAATGTAAACACACCTAGGGCAACCCCATACCTATACACCCCACATCACCATGGCCATATCAGTAACCTACACCCCTCACTCACATATATGATGTCAAACTTAAGGTCTAGGTCTCTGGCAAACCAACAACACACCCTGTGCATATGATGATACCTGTGCCACATCCCTGTCATCCATAACATCGATGCAGGGACAGGCTAATAAGGTACTGATGCAGATGGTGACTGTACTACAGTGTACCAATGTACTGCTGTGTAGCATGTTGTCAGCAGTAATGTTTAATGCTTACATGTCAGGTAGTGTAGCTGTCCAGCCATGATGCATTATAGCTGTTAGTAACACTGAGTGATTGTGGTCTCCATAATGTTATCCATTTGTGTTGTAGGTGTACATGTGTCACCAGGAGGATGGTCTGCTGTCATATCTCACAAGGGATATGGCACTGTAGTGACACCATGGCTGTGCCATATCCTGGGTATAGTTGAACACATGTCACAGGTCTGTATAACAGTTGCTGCCTGTGCCACATGGACAGATGACCCCCTGGGACATGTATATTCAGCAACCTGAAGTAGATCCCTCCACATACACACACAGTCTTACTAGGCAACACTGGGACTAGACCCCTACCTAGGTATGTAGTGCTACTGATGTGTGTGGTTTTAATTACACACACCACACAGCGTTTAGGATGAGGTGTGTTCCAGGTTACATGTTACATGCAAAACATCCCCAGGCATGTACAGTATGGTAATGGGGGATGTACTGGTTGTATATGGACAATACATAGTATGACATACCATTATATACATTATTAACAAACACATAACAGTCAGACACACATCCAAGAGGCCTTGGCCTATCAGTGCTAACTAACTTGTCAGTGTGTCTAATGTGTTACAGGTAGGCTTCACACAGCACATGCATAACTGGGCTGGATAGTGTTATCAGTTACCTGTATGGTTGATGGTGACAGTGGTCACCATACAGTGGTACATGGGACATGTACCGGGATACCATTGTGTAATGACAGTATACCCAGCACCCACACACCACTGTGAATATTGTACGCAATGGAACCCATGATGACACTCTGACATACCCACCATCACACATTGACCAGGACTGCAATACAACCCCTTGTCCATCCCAAGAGTGCTACTGCAGGGATATGCATCTAATACACATGTCACAGGCATAATAGGGTGATGTATTGTCATGTCTATCCTATGGGCAGCAATATGACTATCCCTAATACTGTGTGGCAATGCATATTGTAATAGGAATATGTGGCCTCAGAATGCTGTACCCTACATATATACACATATGCACACATACACACACTTCCCAGAACTCAGTGGGTATTCCATGCTTATCAACCCATTTGTACAACAGTGTTGTGCTGGTACTGCGAAGCCCAGGAAGCCCTTAGGGAGAGGAGTATAACAAGGTACATGTAATGTCTGGTACAGCAGCAGCCACATCTAACTATGGCAATGGGTGTTGTGGTGGGTGTGAAGGGCCTCAGGGTATTCCCAACTAGAGGTCGACTAACACAAAGACACTGATATCCTCAGTAATTCACACATGCACATTTGTCAGTACTGTGGTGCATCAGTGCAGGTGCTCTTAGGTGTGTACCTGGCTATTGTCCATGGAGAGATGGAAAGTGTAGGGGATGTGTGTACAGTGGTATCATGCCACCTGCTTTGAGCCAGCAGGCAATGTATCTACAGACACCGTTGTGGTGACAATCAGGGTAAGAGTGACATGCATCAGCCAATCATCTGGGTGCCTCCTGCAAATGGCCAGTGAGGTGCTCCAGTTAACGTGTATGCAACATGTATTATATAGGTTCATAGGTTCATAGGTTGGTACTAGGCTATCGGCCCTAGGGCCTATACAAGCCTAGTTATAACAATTCCCTGGCTATTTCTTCCCACACTATTTACTTCCCTAGACCCCTGTCTAGCAGGGTGACTGACGTGATCCCTGGGGTGAATTTCCTTTCTCCCATTGTTAAGAAAATGTATAACTGCAATGTGCAAGCTTAAATGCATTTAGGGTTAAAAAGAAATAAATATGTTTATTCTGCTTATTCTTTGTGAAATATGTGCAGCTGCAGGAGACCTTGATAAGAGAACAATTGATGCCTGAAAGTCTACCATAGTCAGCAGAATGTGTATTGAGGCCAGGGTTGTATCTTGACCCTATGCAAATGTATCATATCAGAACTGGACAGCTGAAGGAGTGTGAGAAACAAGGGAGGGCTGAAATTAGCCCAAGGCCAGGTTGTTTTTCTCAAACATGTTTTTGCAAGACAGCAATTTTCTGACCATGTCAGCAGTAAATCTAACAATATCTTCTTGTGTACATGCAGAAAACTGTATAAGGACAGCATGCTGAACTATGGAAAATCAGACAAACCTTGTACTTACATGCTTTGTCTCCTTGCTGCAAGTAATAAAGGGTGCCTTACTTGAACCTTACGTGCATTGATCTTTGTGTTTTCCTTTACAGATTGGTCCCTCGTGCCAGAAACCCTCACTTTACCTCGGATCAGACGGCCAGGTGGCTGAAACCATATGGGGAAGAAACCAAATCAGTTCTTCTTATGTGAAAAGTCCTCTGACTAAATTGTCGTCAAAAGAGACCAGCCAATTTCTGATCTGCGACTGAAGGACGGTTTTTCCGTGAATCAGCGATCAATCATGTGGGCTCAGGTAAGGTGAATCTACTTTTTCTGTTTCAAGATCAGGGACTGGATGTGTATTGTTTCTGTCAGATTGTGTTTTCTTACAGTCAGGGATAGAAAAGGTACTATCTTGTCATAGATCAGGTGAAACAGATCAGTAGGCTTTAGACAGTCATTCTGAAGAGACTTTAGCAAAATCCATGGTACATGTAAAAATCTGAAGGCATCAGGTAATATTTTTCTGAACAGTCTATGTAGCAAACAAAATAGGGAAAAATGGGTAATAATTGTGCAAAGACACCCAGAAACCCGCCGTTAACAGAAGATGCAAAATACATGCAGTCACAGCGCGCAGACAATATTAGATATTTTTCAAAATGGGTTATTAAGTATGAATTTGACGGAAAATTTGAAAAATCCTCACTTATCAAACTTATCAAGCAACTTAAAACTGATTCTAAGGGTCAAGTTAAAAAACAACGACAGTTAGGAATTCCCCAGGCACACAGGTGGCTGGAGGAAGCAAACCGCAGAGACCAAAAGAACAAAGACTCAAAGACAATGTTTTTAGATAAGGAAGACAATAACTTGATAGTGGCATCGGCACCTCCACCTCCCCCTTCTTTACCAGAGTACAAAGCAAGTGGACAGATTGATCCACCCCCATTATATCCTATGCTCACTAGAGATAGGGACATTATAAAATTGAAACTAGCTAAAGTTAGAGATCCCATCTAAACTAGGTCTCGAACAAAGGCAAATAATCAAGAAGAAGGCTCTGAATTATGGCAGGTAGTTAAGGATACACAACCTGTGGAAGAAGAAATATGCCCACTTATAGAAGTTCCAAACCCTCAGGCAGGACAGGAAGATCAGACTCCAACTATCTTAGTGTATAGACCCTGGACTCCGGAAGATATCCAGAAAGCCACAGAAGGGATTCCCCATCCGAAACTTAATTTCAGAAAATTTTCGGAAGATTTACAAGGAATGAGGTTAAGTTATAACTTAAATGGGGAAGAGATAGAAAAAGTAGTTCGACAGATTGTAGGACCAGATTGGTACATGATTTGTGGCAACTGGAATCTTCGTGACGCTGCACAAAAACCTCTTCCACACAGCAGCGCAGAATTAGACACTAGAGTGAAGGGACTTACAGACTGCATCTCTGAGAAATGGAAATCTAGGGCAGACTGGACTTGCATTAATCAATGCTTCCAGCAGGAGGGTGAATCAGTTGACCAATACTTTGCTAGACTGTTAGAATGTTTTAACAACCACTGTGGAATGCAGGTTCCCGAAGATCAAAAACAAGATTCCCCATATGAACAGCAGTTAAAGAATGCATTTCTAAAAGGTAGTAGTACACCTATAAGCAGTTTCATTACAAAACACATGGTTGACCATCGAACGAGTAGATTACATTCACTACTCAAATATGCTAGTCATGCTGAAAGGCATTTTAATAGCAAAAAGAAGAAGAAGGCTCAGGTATTTTCCATAGAAGATGGAGCAGAAGTTTATGTAGTGCACCCTGGGAAAAAGGGCAGGAAAAATACACAGGGAGGTAGGCAATCTGATCAGCGATCAAAAGACTTTGAAGGACGCAAGAAAAGGGGAGAATGTTTCAAATGTGGTAAAAAGGGACATTTAGCAAGGGATTGCAGGAAAAATAAGAAGACAATAACGGAAGATAAAGAAGGTGAGGACTGACTATATGATAGTCAGGAATCACAAGAAGAGACCAGTAGAGAAAGGACAAACGAGGATGTGAAAAGGGAAGTAGAGGAAGTACAGGAAATCAATGATGGTGCAGAAGAAGATGAAGTACTAGATTTAGCTTTATTGAGCCTGGAGCTCTATTTAGCAGATACAAAACTGGAAGTTACACTTTTAGTGGAAGGCAGTGAGGTTAAATTTTTGTGTGATTCAGGGGCATCACGGACCCTGATACACCCCTCCAAATTACCAGACAATTCAAAGTCACCTGATTACATATTGGTCAAAGCAGCGAATGAGCAGCTATACCGGGAGCCCCTCTCCCGCAATATCACCATAACAGATCCTGTTTCAGGATTAACACAAAGAAGTAAGATTGTAGTTTCTGCAAAATGCCCAGTAAATCTCTTGGGCAGGGATCTTATGCAGTTATTTGGCATAGCAGTGATTCCAACTATGCAGGGCATGGAAGCGCAGCGACGAACCGACACCTTTATGGTTCAATCGGGGGATGAAATGTTTTATTGGTACAGTCAGGACCTGGTTACGACTGGTCCAGGGACTGTGGCCAAAGAACTGATGAATGTAGCCATCAGTAAGTTTGCCTCCCTGGACATTGATAAACAGCACCTGCTGCATTGCACCCTGTATTTTTGTAACACACCAGGGCCTGATAATGAGTATGAAAAAGAATTATTTAAGCATCGTACAAACAGATTGGTACTGAGAAACTTATACTGGGACGCAGAAGGGAATAGTGTAGCCAGCTGTTCGCTGCTCCAGAAGTTTTTGACACTTTATAAGTCCAATCAACTACCACATGTTAGCCTGACCAAGAATAAAAACATACGGTGGGCAGACCTAGGGGAGAAAGTTACAAGATTGGAAAAACAAACAGAACTAGAGTTGTCAGGACAGGGAATACAAGTGCAAATATTTAATTGGGTGACTCAAGCTAACCCAGCTGTACATCTGTAGTCTCGCGGAGACAGCTGATGGATACTCCTGTTGACGGAAGAAGAAAATGCCTTACGAGATATACCAGAGACCCTCTGGTCAGCAGGACAATCAGATGTAGAACTTATCCGTACTGCAGGTCCAGTTAGTATTGCACCAAAATCAGCATTTAGACCACAAAAGAGACAGCATCCCTTAAGAAAGGATGCAGAGGCAGGAATAAAACCTATCATAGCAGCATTACTTAAGGGAGGGGTGCTAGTAGAATCCCCTGATTCTCCGTGTAATACACCTTTATTTCCAGTTAAAAAAGCCAATGGAGAATGGCATATGGTTCAGGATTTGCAAGCTGTAAATGACGCAGTAATACCAAGGGCACCTATAGTGCCGGATCCACATACCTTGTTGAATGACTTAAAACCTCAACAAGAATATTTCTCTGTGGTAGACATTAGTAATGCATTCTTTTCAATACCAATACACCCAGACAGCCAGTATTGGTTTGCATTCACGTTTCAGGAAAAAAGATACACATATACATGATTACCACAGGGATATTGTGAGAGCCCTACTATATTTTCACAAGAAATGTCAAGTAACCTGGCAGGATTTAACCCACCAAAGGGTAGTCAGGTCTTACTTTATGTCGATGACATTCTATTAGCAGCCCCCACCCTGCAGGATTGCAGGGAAGATACAGTAGCACTTCTACAATTTCTAGCTGCTGAGGGACACAAAGTGAATAAGAACAAACTGCAACTTTGGAAAAAACAGGTAAAGTACTTGGGATATGTAATATCCAAGGGAGGTAGAACTTTAGATGAGGACAGAAAGGTGGCAATTTTGCAGGCACCGAAGCCTACCACCAAGAAGGAAATGATGTCCTTCTTGGGGACGACTAATTTTTGTCGAAGCTGGATTCCAAATTATGCCTTGGAATCTGCACCTTTAACTGATCTTATTTACAAGACACCTATGGCAGCACAGGACATGTTACAATGGACAACGAACACAGAATCTGCTTTCTGTAAGCTGAAACAGTTAATAGCCTCCTCTCTAGTTCTGGGTTTGCCTAAATACCATAAGCATTTTTTTCCAGACTGTAGATTGCAAGCAGGGTTATATGACATCAGTACTAACACAACAACATGGGAATAAGCAACGTCCCATTGCTTACTATTCATCACAATTAGACCCAGTGGCACGATCTTTGCCACACTGTGTGCAGGCAGTAGTCGCGGCATCAATGGCAGTGCAGGCTTCGGCTTCAGTAGTCTTGTTTCATCCACTCACTCTAAGGGTACCTCATGCGGTCGCAATTATTTTATTACAAGAAAAAGTAGCATACCTCTCTCCTGCTAGGCATCTTTCCTGCATGACCATATTGTTGAGCCAACCTCATATGACAATTGAATAATGTATGACCTTAAACCCTTCTACCCTGCTCCCAACTCCTGCAGATGGTACACCACATCGCTGCCTGCAAATAATTGAACAGAAGACATTACTTAGGAAAGACCTCATGGATGTCCCCTTGGATAATGCCGAGGTGACATACTAAGTAGATGGCTCATGCAAAAGGGGCCCTGCAGGACAGAACCTAGTAGGATATGCAGTAGTCTCTGATACTGAAGTTATAGAAGCAAAATCTTTATTGCATCATTTATCTACGCAGGCAGCAGAATTGATAGCTCTGACACGAGCATGTACCTTAGCGACGGATAAATGTGTAAACATCTTCACTGATAGCCAATATGCTTTTTCCACTGTACATGTATTTGCACAACAGTGGAAAAACCGAGGAATGATAACATCTACTGGCAAACCTATAAATCATGCACAACTTATTTTAGATTTTTTAGAATCTATTCAATTGCCTTGAAGGGTAGCTATTTGCAAATGTACAGCTCATACTAAACAACAGGACATAATTTCAAAAGGTAATGTGAGAGCTGATGCCGCTGCAAAACAGGCAGCTACAGAGGTATTCCTTCTAGATAAGGAATTACAATCCTCTGAAACCTTGAATTTAGATATGTTAAATACAATGCAGACACTCACTACGCAAGCAGAAAAACAGCAATGGATGAAACAAGGAGCAATCCTCGATAAAGGGCTGTACATCTCTAATGAGGGAAAACCAATACTACCCTCTAACTTGTTCCGCTATGTGGCATTGTTGAGCCATGGGCAGTGCCATGTCTCAACAGGGGAGATGGTACAGCTGGTGAACCAGGTGTTCACAACGTACGGATTTACAAACTATTCTAAAAAATTTTGTTTAATGTGTCAGATCTGTAACAAACACCATGCACAAGGGGCGATAAAGCCTAAGCAAGGGAGTTTTCCCACACTACCATATCCTTTTCACAGTATCTGTATGGATTTTATAGAACTAAACAAATGTGAAAACAAGAAGTGCTGCCTTGTCATTATAGATATGTTCTCCAGGTGGGTGGAAGCTTTTTTAACCAAAAATCCAGATGCAGCTACAGTAGCAAAGGTACTTGTTAAGGACATTATTCCTAGGTTTGGTATTCTGGAAAGAATCTATAGCGACAATGGTACGCACTTTGTAAATCAAACCATACAGCAGCTGAGTACATTTTTTGGTATTTCTCTTAAAAATCATTGTGCATATCATCCACAGTCTGCAGGGCTGGTTGAAAGGCATAATGGCATACTAAAAAGCAAACTAAGGAAATTCATAGCTGAAACGGGGAAAACCTGGCTGTACTGTTTACCTCCGGCACTGTTGAGCATGAGAACTGTTCCTACAGCAAAAGGACTGACTCCTTTTGAAAAGCTCTATGGAAGGGCTTATTACACAAACCAGTGGAAACCTCCCATGTCATCAGACCAGCTGAATATATGAAAAAGTTGTTGAGTTCTAAACATCTGTTGCAGTTTAATTCTGTTTTAGTTCGGAAGCAAGCCAAAACATCGGAAGTGACAGTGACGCCAGGAGACTGGGTGTGGATTAAAATTGTGAAGCGAAAGAACTGGGCATCACCAAAGTGAGAAGGTCCCTACCAGGTGCTTCTTTCAACACCTACTGCAGTCAAGATAGCAGAACGGGCTTCATGGATACACCTGACGCACTGCAAGTTGATGAGAAACTTCGAACTGGACAAAGACCTTACCTCTCCATCGGGACCCTAGGCACAAAAGTCTGGCTACAAAGGGGGGGTCAGATCAATAGGAACTGATCCGTCTCAAACCCAGTGAAACAATCATCAGTGCTAAGGTCCTATAGGGCAGAGAGTAAGATCACGTGTCCAAGTAAAATGACTGAATCAAGAAAATATCTTTTTGGAAGAACCGGAGAAGACAGAGACAATACGGAACAACCATTTCCACAGAAATATTGCATGACCATCCTACTGATCATCATGGTGACAATAATCTTTTTGTTATGGCCATTTCTCTTCTCTGTTATGCAAGTAGAATTTAGTAAGCGTGAGTGGCACCCGAATTTCAATACTTACCAGGCAATCAAATACGTGTATGCTGAAACCTTCAATGTTTCAAATTGCTGGGTCTGCACAGCTCTACCAACAGCATATGGGGGATTACTGCTAACATCAGTTCCCCTAGGGGCTAATAAGACCTGGGAAAACCTAATTCATGACACATCGAATGTCACGTCAAAAGATAAAGTAGCATTACACTTGTCTATTTGTCAAAAGGGAACTGTGTGTTTTCATAAGAATGATACAGTCAGGGTAGGATGGAGCCATTGCAATGCAACAGTTCTCTATAGATGCTACACTAAACATAATAACACTGGATCTTATTGCGACACGAACTATGATTCGTTTTTTGAATAGAACAATCGAGGAAGTAAAACGTGATTCTATTCTCTACAAACAGCTGTCCATAATTGACAAAAAAATGTTTCACGCAGGACAAGGGTATGTTTATAGTAAAGTTACCACTAAAGTAGAAAATTATTACTTTATATGCGGAAGAAAAGCATATAAATGGCTACCTGAAAACTGATCCGGTAGCTGTTTTTCGGGATACCTGGTTCCGGCCATACGACACACGGCAGTCTTACCTCAAGGGAAAATTCGGAATGTCCAAGAAATCAAGAAGCCTGCTAATCCAGTGGGACAAATCGATGCACCCTGGAAATACCATCATGATTTAAGCCATGGGAATAGCAAAGGACTGTCACACATGGATCTGGGTGATGACGTCATATTGTGGGCAGGCATAATACCAGAATATGGAGCAACAAAATCGATCTGGGAGCTGAGAAAACTATCTAAACTTCTTGAAATAATGAGTAATGCAACCTTTTCTGCCCTAGAATTGGTAACCGATGAACTAACTGCCATGAGAACAGTGGTACTTCAAAATCGCATGGCTCTTGACTTCACCCTAGTGGCGAAAGGAGGTACATGTGCTTTAATCCAGGAGGAGTGCTGTTCATTTATTCCTGACAACAAACATGAGATAGACAGCCATCTTGAAGTAATTCAGCAAGTGTCAGCCATGACCAAACCAGGACCAAATCCATTGATGGACTTTTTCCAGAAATGGTTCGGGGGTTGGGGCAGCATCCTGATGAACATTCTGATTGCCATCTGTGTAGGGGTAGCCTTACTGATGGTGTGTGGATGCTGCTGCATCCCCTGTATGAAAGGACTAGTTAAGAATATCATAGATGCTTCAGTTTCAGAAACTTTATATCAGAATGTTGAATTCGAAGAATTACTCAAAACTGAAAAAATGCTTTCACAGGCTTAAACTGAATGACTCTCTAACTGCAAATCATAAGAAGGAAATGGTTATGGGAAGAAAAACTGTTTATGCTTATTTTGAAGGTAGAATAAAGTATTAAAGGGGGGAAATGTTAAGAAAATGTATAACTGCAATGTGCAAGCTTAAATGCATTTAGGGTTAAAAAGAAATTAATATGTTTGTTCTGCTTATTCTGTGTGAAATATGTGCAGCTGCAGGAGACCTTGATAAGAGAACAATTGACGCCTGAAAGTCTACCATAGTCAGCAGAATGTGTATTGAGGCCAGAGTTGTATCTTGACCCTAGGCAAATGTATCATATCAGAACTGGACATCTGAAGGAGTGTGAGAAACAAGGGAGGGCTGAAATTAGCCCAAGGCCAGGTTGTTTTTCTCAAACATGTTTTTGCAAGACAGCAATTTTCTGACCATGTCAGCAGTAAATCTAACAATATCTTCTTGTGTACATGCAGAAAACTGTATAAGAACAACATGCTGAACTATGGAAAATCAGACAAACCTTGTACTTACATGCTTTGTCTCCTTGCTGCAAGTAATAAAGGGTGCCTTACTTGAACCTTACGTGCATTGATCTTTGTGTTTTCCTTTACACCCATCCTTCTGAAGAGCGCCAAAGAGGCACTATGTTTGACATGTACATGCAGTCTATTTCAGAGTCTGTGGGCCAGGAACCAATCCCTCCAGCATGTTTTGTTTATTGTAATGACAAGGTTTAGATCCCTGGAGCGTGTGTCTCTGAGGGATTGGGATTTCTTTAAGTGTAGCATGTCCAACAGCTATGGGTTTGACATGGTCTTGTATGTAAGGCAGAGATCGCCTCTGAGTAGATTATGTGTGACAGAGTACAGCTGGTGTTTTTTAAGGCGGTAAGTGTAGGGCATCTGCTTTAGGCCTGTGATTCTTTTAGTGAGGTATTTCTGCGGCCTTTCCAGTTGTTGTAGATGTCTTCAGAGGTACATACCAAATGGGGTGTTGTGTTCTATAATGGGTCTAATGAGGGACAAGTACAGTGGGACAATGACCTCCTTTTTTCTGGATGTAAAGCCCTCAGTGATGAGATGTGCCACATAGAAGGATTTTCTGACTGTTGTGACGATGTGGTTATCAAAGGTGAGACCACTGTCTACCTGTGTCCCTAAGTTTCTTATCACACTTTCGGTGTTTAGTGTACTGCCACCTATGTGGTAATTCATGGCTACATGTTTTTTTCCCCAAAGGGGATAACTATACATTTCTTGGCATTGAGCCCAAGCCCATGGCTCTGGTGCCAAGCATCTGTTTCTGTAAGGTCCTTTTGTAGAGTATCCACATCATTTGGGGATTCCATAATGGCTCCCAGTTTGCAGTCATCTGATAAGAGTCCCTTAGTGTTGGCCTGTACCTCAGAGAAGTAGATGCCAAACAAGAGCAGTCCCAGGACTGAACCCTGAGGTACTCCACTTGTCACTTGTCTGGAGCTGGATTTGGAGTCGGCTACTTTTACAGTATGGGTTCTGTCAGTAAATCAGTTGGCAACCCATCAAGTGATGTAGGGATTAATGCCCAGCTTAGTAAGTCTATCTATGATTCCAGAGTGGGGGATGGTGTCAAAGGCCTTGACGAGGTCCAGATAGGCTATGTGGACCACCCTACTCTCGTCCACGGCTCCGGAGACTGATTCAAAGAAGTCAATCAGGTTCAGGAGACAAGATCAGCCCTTCACAAACCCAAACTGGGTTGGGTCCAGTATTTGAAGGTTGCCTATGTCTTTGTTTATAAGTTCCATGATAATACATTCCATGGCTTTGCAGATCAGGTTTGTCAGTCTGAAGGGGCGGTAGTTCCTGGGATCCAGGTTAGTGTCTGTCCTGGAGACCTGTACCCAAGCATGTTCTGTTGACTGTGGTAGTGTAGAGGAGGTATCCATGGCATGTGGTGCATACAGGGTGTTGTGTCCTGTCTGTGCCAGTTATAACACAGCTGGGCAGACATGTCAGTGTCAGTCAAGCATAGGTTGCCTGTACATATCCAAGCTGGATACCTGACATCTGCACATCTGTACAGGGACTGACAGACATCAGCTCACCAACTAACTATGCAGTAGGATGAATGTGTTGACAGATAGATGTCTGACACCAATAGGTATGCCATTACTACATGATGGTAGCCCTGAATGACATGTGCTATACAGATAGTAGTCTACAGTTAATTTCCATATGTCAGATCATTATCCAGTAGGAAATATATAATGTGACACAGCTCACACACCAGGAACATGACAGGGAGGACTCAGAGTCCATCTATGCACACAGGGGTGTTTGTTGCCAGTACTACAATTAGCAATCGACTCTTGTTTGGGAAAGCACTGTCAACAGTAGTAACGTCATGATACACTACATGCCAGTGTGACTGCACATAATCTGGGATACTACACTTGTATGTAACACATTCACATGGATAAGAGTGTTGTGCAGGTCACATATACTCAAGTGTCCCAGACAGGACATTCACACCCCTTGCTACTGTAATGACAGCATATAGATGCATGTTATGTACATGTCATTACATACACCTATTACAGATGTCATTACCCTGCCATGTTATCAGACTGGGATGTGAGCAGTGGTTACCAGGGCTGAGCCATGCTTAGCAGGTGTCAGCATTGCTGCAATATAACAGCTAAGCATATTTGTGCACTAGTAAGCAAAGCCTACATGGTATAAGTGCCCGTACATTTAACCGTACCTTAGCACCGCTTGGCTTTGCACTTAAAGCTGCTCAAAACTGCCTTAACCACTCTGTATCCAACTGCCCTTGTTCTTCCCAGCAACAAAATAAACAGCCCTTGCACGTCTTAAACCCAGGACCCTATAAACTATAGTCACAACAGTTAACCACTACACCATGATAGCTGTGAAGACAGCTGTTGTTTTTCCAATACATCTGTCAGTAGACATATTGAATAGTATTGAACAATTGCTGTGCTTTCTACAATTGTATAGTACTTGTTAGTGATATTACTGTTGCATCACATATGTTGTTATATATATGGTGTGATACATCTGGGAAGGTATATGCAACAGTAATGTTTACACATGACAAGGATATGGATATATACATATACATATGTAGATATATGTCTACATGTACATACACATATATATTCATATATATGTATTTATACACATCTGTATAATGCATAATATATATGGCCATTTATAGATCACTCTGTGTATATAAATAAATATATATATATATATATATATATATATATATATATATATATATATATATATTACAGGGCTACTCCTTCCACAAAGGTGTATTTCAAAGTGAATGACATTAGCAGGCTTGCCAAAGTAGAGCAATGGAGGTTGTAGTGATTGTGAATGGCGTCAAAAGCATTACTCCCTATACAGACAAACACACACACACAAACACAGACACACACACACACACACACACACACACACACACACACACACACACACACACACACACACACACACACACACACACACACACACGCTTTCCATGTCTGGGAATTTAACTCTTACCTAAATAGTATGTCACACTACAGCATTACACAGTTGCAGGATGTACTATTGAGATTACTGGGCTACTCCTTCCCCAAAAGTGTATTTCAAAGTGAATGACATCAGCAGGCTTGCCAAAGTAAGGCAATGGAGGTTGTAGTGACTGCAAATGGCCTCAAAAGTATTGCTCCCTACACAGAAAAGCAAACACACACACAAACTTTTACACTTGCCATGTCTGGGAATAGAACTCCTACCTAACTAGTATATCACACTACAGCATTACGCAGTTATAGGACACATCACAGAGATTATTGGCCTACTCCTTCCCTAAAGGTGTATTTCAAAGTGAATGACATCAGCAGACTTGCCAAAGTAGGGTAATGGAGGTTGTAGTGACTGTGAATGACCTCAAAAGCATCAGTCTCTATACAGATACACACACAGTTGCCATGTCTGGGATTAGAACTCCTATCTAACTAGTACATCACACTACAAGATTATGCAGTTATAGAATGCCCCATGGAGATTACTGGGCTATTACTTCCCCAAAGGTGTATTTCAAAGTGGATGATAGCAGCCCTGCCAAAGTAGGGCATTTGAAATAGTAGTGAGTGTGACTGGCCTGAAAAGCATTGATCCTTACACAGACAAACATGCAGTTGTCACATTTGTGATTAGAACTTCTTCCTAACTAGTACATCACACTACAGCATTACACAGTTATAGGATGTGCCACAGAGATTACTGGACTATTACTTCTCCAAAGGTATATTTCAAAGTGAATGACATCAGCACCCCTGCCAAAGTAGGGCATTTGAAATAGTAGTGAGCGTGACTGGCCTGAAAAGCATTGATTCCCTGCACAGACAAACACATACACAGTTCTCACATCTGGGATTAGAACTCCTGCCTAACTCGTACATCACACGACAGCATTATGCAGTTACAGGACGTGCCTCAGAGATTATTGGGCTACTACTTCCCCAAAAGTGTATTTCAAGGAGAAGACATCAGCAGGCTTGCCATAGAAGGGCAATGGGGAGTGCAGTTTGTGTGCATGGGCCATAACCCATTCATCTAGAGGCAAACACACAACACTCATGTACACACAGGTTTATATTCCACAGGTACGTGTATACAACTGCTAGATGACTATTGACTTGTACAGTCATGTTACACAGTTAGCACAAGCACCACAGACACTATAGTGTTGAGGGATACCAGAGGCAAATGTCTACGGTGATTGACATTTGCACATCATGTGGTTTTAGCCAATTGGATGTGTGCTGGGTGGGACAGGCCTCATTATGGGAGGCTGTTTGTCACTATCACTCTCTTCCACACTGTGATGCCCATGCCCTGGCCCAGCAATCAAGGAGCCTCAATCCTCACCACTTACACCAGTGAGGGGTGTCTCATATAGGAGGAAAGTATAACACATACACACAGTAAAGTGCAATTTCCCTTAAGAGCACACAGAGATCACAGTCAGTCTGGGGCTGATCGCTCTCTTGCATCCCCAATATGACTCACCACTGGCACAGCTATAGGGTACAGATCAAAGCCTAGTGGGCAAGCTAAAACTTCCAGCACCCTCTCTGTCCAACCAGTGCTTTGTGTCCCTGCCCACATAGCTGACACACATACACTTTGAGATAAGAGTTTATACAACCACACAGACACTCTTGGGGAAGACTGGCACAGTTTCTCCAGCTGTGCCCCTTTTTCCCAGACTATGGTAGTACCACTTGCCACCACCCACTAATATTTATCAGCTACTCAAAGGCCCTTAAAAGGGTGTCCAATTATTACTGTGCAATATTATTATCCAGTTGGCAGTATAACTAAACAGTCAAGGCTTATTAGAGTGACTTAGTACAGTAACCACTATAAATATGCAATGTACTCTAGAGCTTAAATTATCTCTACACAAAACAGCCACAGTTGAAAGATTTAAAATTATTTAATAATAAATAATAAAAAAAGACAATACTTCTTACTACACAGTGCTAGTCAAGAGTTCAGAGATCACAGAGAAATACTTAAAATAATTTAGTAGTACAGTTCTGACATCACAGAAAAAACACTTAGTCTAATCTTTCTAGTTCCTAGCTATTTCTAAAAGAAAAACAAGTCTAAGATAACTTACATAAGAAAACAGGCAGAGTGCTGGTGAGTTGGATGGTCAAGACAAAAATGCTTAATAATCTCTGGTTCTCTCTGTTTAAATTGAAATTGCAGTTCTGATTCACATTACATCATTCTTCACACTTTCCTGGTGTTCTCAGGCTACACATTATATCATTCTTCACACTTCTCTGGGTTCTCAGGCTAACAGAAACTGTGTTTACATTCTTAACATCTCCTTTTGTTATCTTGCAGCTGGTCAGGAAGCAGAGCAATAAAAATACATTTGCATGTTTAAATCCAACAATTTAACTCTTGGTTAAAACAATATCAAGAATTCCTTCATCTAGACCCTTTGGCACCACTGTCTACATCAAAGGGTCACAACATGCTTTACTTTGGTTAGTAGAGTGCACTGTTGTCACATTTTTTTCACTTCCACAGGTGACACTATTTCTTTACATTTAAGACAACAAGCCTGTAGTTTACATTCATATTTGCAAATGACAGAATTATCTGCAAAATTCTATCTGGCTAGGCTGGCAGTCTTCATCTATCTTTACCCACTCTTCACATACCCCCCCCCCCCAGAGAACTCAAGCTAGTTTTTCAAGTGACCCTTGAGAAACGTTGCTTGAGAGGATCAGGTCTATCTGAGTATACCTAACCCATTCCCTGTCTTGAGAGCCCATCTGCATTGGCATTGCTAACCCCACTGCGGTGCTGCACTGACATATCATATGCTTGCAACTCCAGGCTCCATCTTAGCAACTTGGCATTTTGCTGGCTGGCTCTGTTTAACCATGTTAGGGGGTTGTGATCTGTCATAACAGTGAATTTCCTTCCATACAGATAAGACTGAAGTTTCTGCAGTGCACACACTATGGCTAACATTCCTTTTCTACAGCTGCATAGCATTCCTCCCTGGGTTGGAGCCTACGACTGAGATAAATCACTGGGTGCTCTTCTCCCTCTGAAGAAATCTGGCTAAGTACAGCCCCCACCCCATGGTTTGAAGCATCCACCTGCACAACAAATTCTTTGCTGTAATCTGGACTGGCTAGGTTCTCCCAAAGCTTCTTTATGCTTCTGGAGTGCCTGCTCACATGCTGTGGTCCACACTACCTTATCTGGCTTGTTCTTCCTTTTCAGGTCTGTTAGGGGAGCAGCTATGGTACTATAACTGGGGATGAACTTTCTGTAGTAGCCCTCTGTCCCTAAGAATGCACTCACCTGCTTTCCTGCTTTTTAGTAACAGGTGCAGGCCATGCCTGAATGGCTTCCACTTTGGCAGGTTCTGGCCTTATCTTACCACTCCCCTCTTTATGTCCTAGGTAGAAGACCTCTGCCATACCCACCTGACATTTGCTCAGCTTAATGGTCATCCCTGCCCTCTGTAGTCTGCCCAGCATCTCCCTGACATGCTGAAGGTGCTCTGGCCAGGAATGGCTGTTGATGGCAATATCATCTAGGTAAACTAGGGCAAACCCTCCTGCTCCTGCTAGGATATGATCTACCAGCCTCTGAAAAGTCGCTGGGGCATTCTTCATTTCAAAGGGCATCTTTGCAAACTCATACAAGCCAAAAGGAGTCACAAAGACTGACTTCTATCTAGCACTGGGAGTCAAAGGCACCTGCCAGTAACCCTTGCTAAGATCAATGGTTGTAAGATACTTAGCCCCATCCAGCTGCTCTAGGGCCTCATCTGTCCTAGGCATGGGGTAAGCATCTGACTCTGTGCGACTATTTAATTTCCTGTAGTCCACACAGAACCAGGTGCTGCCATCTTTCTTTGGCACCAGCACCACTGGGGAGGCCCCGGGACTGTTGGACTCTTGAATCACCACTAATTCCAACATCTCCTGTACCTCCTCCCTCAGAGTCTGTTTGACTCTCTCAGGCACTCTATAAAAGGCCTATCTAATAGGCCTTTGGTGTCCTGTGTCCACTTGGTGCTGCCCCAGGTGGATGCACCCTGGTTTCCCAGTGAACATGTCCCCAAATTCCTGCAACAGTGCTTGGATTTCTCAAACCTGGGTAGGAGATAGCTGCTGGGACATTGCTACCCCTTCCACTGATGTGTCAGCCTGAGCCTCACTAAGGAGATCAGTCCCCAGATTTCCCTCAGACTCCTCTTGCAATCCACTGCAAATGCTCAGCATAAGGGCCTCCCTATCATGGTAAGGTTTCATCATGTTAACATGATACAATTTGTGCCCCTGCCTTCTACCTCGCAGTTCCACCATGTGATTAACATCACTTATCTTTCTTACCACCTTGTAGGGTCCCTCCCAAGCTGCTTGCAGCTTGTTGTGTCTGACAGGAATGAGAGCCATTACCTGCTGCCCCACAGCATAGTCTCTAGCTTGAGCATTCATGTCATACCACACCTTTTTCTGTTGTTGGGCTTCTGCCAGGTTCTCCTGGGCCAAGCCCATGAATTCTCTGAGCCTTGTCCTGAGGTTTAGGACGTATGCCACAACAGACTCCTTGTGCGACTCTCACTCACCTTCCCACTCATCTCAAATTAAATCTAGAGGTCCCCTCACCGTATGCCCATCTGAAACTCAAAGGGTGAAAAACCTGTGGATTCCTGAGGAACCTCTCTGCAAGCAAACAACAGATGGGGCAGATATTTGCCCCACTCCCTCTTAAACTGATTTGCAAATGCCCGTAGCATGGACTTGATTGTAGAGTTTAACCTCTCAACAAGACCATTAGTCTGGGGATGGTAGAGGATGGTCTTCATGTGCTTCACCGCACAGGACTTCCACTGACAAGCCAGCAGGTCTGACATGAAATTGGCACCTCTGTCAGTCAGTATTTCTTTTGGGAAACTACCCTTCTGAAAATCTCTAACAAAGCATTTGCCACCTTCTCTGCCTCAATGGAGGACAAAGTCACTGCCTCAGGGTATTGTGTAGCATAATCCACTACCACTAGGATATACTATTTCCCTGTGGAACTTGGGGTACTCAGAAGACCCACAATATCTATAGCTACCCTATGAAATGGCTCCTCAATCACAGGCAAAGGCATCAAAGGAGCTCTCATCTTGTCTCCTGCCTTGCCTACCTTTTGGCACTGCTCACAGGTCCTGCAGTACCCTGTTACATCTCTGGAAATTCCAGGCCAATAGAAGTTCTGCATAATATGCCTCTTTGTACATTTTATGCTTATATGACCTGCAGAGGGAATATCATGGGCTATGGCTAGAAGCACCAGATGGTAGGCTCTAGGCACTATCAACTGCTATACTCTCTCATTTTCTAGCCCTACCTCAGGGGTCCACTCTCTGTATAGTAAACCTTCATCCCAGTATACAGATTCACCCTTTCCTTGAGAATCAAGTGTCTCCCTAGCTGCCTGCCTCAGGCCTTGCAATGTAGGTCTGAGAGCTGAGCCTGTCTCAAATCTCTCCTTGTAATCCTTCCCAGCTCCCCTTCCACAGGAATTCTGGCATCCTCTGACAGTGGTGCCTCACTATCAGTCTGGGTACTACTACTCACTTCTACCTTTGCAGTCACTCTGTCCGAGGGACCATCAGTACCCACAAGCAGCTGTGGCTCACATTCAGTATCACTGCTACAGAGTAGCTCCCTCCCTGAAGTAACCACCACACCAGCCCTGGCTGCAAGTATGCAGTCTGTCTGGGTCTCCCCCAGGCTACCAGACCCACATGCTTGTCTCCTAGCCTGACTGTGTGTAGCTGCATAAGCATATAGTACTGCCTCATCCAAATCCTTCCCTATCAAGGCATCTGCAGGATGGTAGTTCAGTACCCTTGTTGTCTCAAGACAACCTACTATTGGCATTTTGTCTTTCCCACTTACTTGCTCTCTCACCTTTTGTTCCCCACCTTGCCTCTGTGGAAATCTGTATGCCACATGTCCCCACTGGTTGCATTCAGAACATTTAACCCTAGCTCCTGGATGTGTACCTGGACTAGTGGCTTCCCCTGCTACTGGCAGATTCTGTTGGGGCAGTCTATGCTGCCCACCATGGGTTCCTTTAGACCCATGAGCAGTACTGGGGGTCCCTTTCCCTGTGCAGGGCTGCCCTGCTTGCTAGGTATAGGTCTCCCTTCTTTCCCAACCCATCTGAAGTAGCACATTGTCTATCAGCTAACCAGATCCTCATGCCCTCAGGCAAAGTGCTAAGGGCTTGTTCCTTCACCAAAAGGTCTTCCAGCCCTTCAAAAGTGGTGACCTGGCACCCACTCTCCCACCTATGGAAATAAGTGCTCGGTTCAGCAACATATTCACACACACTTTCATCTACCTTGCGTCGATGCTCATGAAACTATTTTCTATACATTTCAGGTGTTAGCTTAAACAATTCTAACAAATGCTTTTTAACAGCAGTATAATCAAAACATGCAATGTCAAACATTTTTGAATACAGTTACAGCTTTACCATGGAGTAAGTGGGTCAGGAACCATACACAGAGCCTTTAGTCAACACTATACTGTTTGCATACCCTCTTAAACATATGAAGGAAACTATCAAAATGATCCCCCTATTTAAACTGCTGAAGAAATTTACTGACCTTTTGTGCTTCTGGGGTCCAGTTACTCCCTTCCCCTTTACCCCCATGACTCTGGCAAAGAGTTAGCATCTCCTTCTCATGTTGCCTCTGCCTCTCCTTTTTCTCATCTTCTAGGTGTAACAGTTTCTCATTCTCCTCACCCTGCAAACGTCACAGTCTCTCATTGTCTTGACTCTCTAGATGCCTCAATCTCTCAGTTGCTTCTCTTTCCACATGCCTAGCCTCCAACTCATGTCTCTTTAGCTCCAGATGGATTTTTAAGTCATCTGCAGAAAGGTTGAGCTGTCCATTCTCCGAGGGTATTATATCTCCACTGCCAGTCTGATTGTCCTCCTGGTTACTGTTTTCTGATGCAGCTGTAACCAAGGCTGCAATCAGGTCTGCCTTAGTCAGGTTTCCATGCACCAGTCCCCTAGCCTGGCACATCTCAGCCAGCTGGCTCCTTGTCAGCTTTCCATACTCCTCTGCTGACATGCTGCCTGCTCACCCTGACTAACTAAGCTAACAAAAGAAATAAAACAATTGTGATCTGAACTCTGAGTATTCACTGCATGGCTGTTTTAGAGTACAAAACACATTCAAAGCTCACTGTACACAAGCTACAGGAATTCACTCTACCCACACCACTACAAGCCAATTAGTATTTGTCAACCAATTAATATGTGGTGCGGATATCCCACCACTGCCAAACAATTAATATGTGATGCCCGTGCCCTGGCCCAGCAATCAAGGACCCTCAATCCTCACCACTAGCACCTGTGAGAGGCATCTCATACAGAAGGAAAGGATAATGCATACACACAGCAAAGTGCAATTTCCCTTAAGAGCACAAAGAGATCACAGTCAGTCCGGGGCTGGCCGCTCCCTTGTTCTCCAGGTCCCCAATAAGACTGCCTACTGGCACAGCTATAGGGTCGAGATCTCAGCTTATTGGGCAAGCTAAAACCTCCAGCACCCTCTCTGTCCAACCAGTGCTTTATGTCCCTGCACAAGTAGCTGACACACACTTTGAGATAAGAGTTTATACAACCACACAGACACTCCTGGGGAAGATTGGCACTGGTTCTCCAGTTGTACCCTTTTTTCCCAAACTATACGGTAGTACCACTTGCCACCACCCACTAATATTTATCAGCTACTCAAAGGCCTTTAAAAGGGTGTCCAATTATTACTGTGCAATATTATTATCTAATTGGTAGTATAACTTAACAGCCAATGCTTATTAGAGTGACTTGGTACAGTAATCACTATAAATATGAAATGTACTCTAGAGCTTAAATTATCTCTATACAAACAGCCACAGTTAAAAGGTTTAAAAATATTTAATAATAAATAATAAAAACACAAGACAATGCTTCTTACTACACAGTGCTAGTCAAGAGTTGAGAGATCACAGAGAAATACTTAAAAAATTCAGTAGTACAGTTGTGACATCACAGAAAAACACAGTCTAATCTTTCTAGTTCCTAGCTATTTCTAAAAGAAAATACATGTCTAAGATAACTTGCATAAGAAAACAGGCAGAGTGTTTATGAGTTGGATGGTCAAGACAAAAATGCTTAATAATCTCTGGTTCTCTCTGTTTAAATTGAAATTGCAGTTCTGATTCACATTACATCATTCTTCACACTTTCCTGGGGTTCCCAGGATACACATTACATCATTATTCACACTTCCCTGGGTTCCCAGGCTAACAGAAACTGCATTTACATTCTTAACATCTCCTTTTGTTATCTTGCAGCTGGTCAGGAAGCAGAGCAATAAAAATATATTTGCATGTTTAAATCTAGCAGTTTAACTCTTGGTTAAAACAAAATCAAGAATTCCTTCATCTAGACCCTTCAGCACTACTGTCTACATCAAAGGGTGACATCATGCTTTACTTTGGTCAGTAGAGCACTGTTCCACAGGTAACACTATTTCTTTACATTTAAGACAACAAGCCTGTAGTTTACATTTATATTTACAAATGACAAACTTATCTGCAAAATTCTATCTAGCTAGGCTGGCAGCCTTCATCTATCTTTACCCACTCTTCACACACATCTATGCATGTGTAAGTTTGGCCTATTATAGTGTGTTGCCTTGAATATATGTGTGTATTCCTATCCAATGTGTGCGCAAAGCATGACTGGTGTGTACTGAGGAGTGTATGCACTAACATCTATCACTGTCAGATATGCATGGTCCACTGTTGTTGCCAGGCATGGGCTTTATTTCTGTTAAGTGTGTGATCATGCCCAGTATGACCTTTCAGTATTTTGTTGTCTGACATGGCCTTCATTTCTGAACTACACCAGGAACCAAAAGTCACCAAAACAAATAACTGGAGGAGAATAGGCACAATTCCAGGCAGAAGTGCTGTATCCACAAAAAAATGTTGTCAATAATCCACAAAACTGATATAATGCTGTAAGGCCAATAAACGCTCCAAGATACTATAAGTGCAGTAAGTATCTTTAATGGTACAAACACTAAACACAATGCGTCGACCTAGGTTTCGTCCGACTTCTCGGACTTCTTCAGAACAATGTAACATCCAAAACTCAATCCTTATATATCCACTTTAATTACATTGATTATTCCATTAAGTCACTTGATTGTGTAATAAGGCAAATGAATAAACAGCCTTAAAAATAACACCAAGGTTGAAACCTAAACACACTGAACATTACTGAATAAAACAATGAATTTAACTGGAAAATGTGCGTGTGTATGTATACACAATAGTATGAATGTTGCATAATTATATACATTCACTAATATATTAAAATATTAAGAATATGTATATAATGTAAATTCAGTATGTTTATGAAAACTATGTGTGTATTAAATAATGTGTGTATTAAAAATATATGTGTGTAAGAAATGTATGTGTAAAAACCCCTTGTTAAAAAACACATCTCGATCCATAAATAGTGTGTATGTAATATAAATTATAGTATTACAGTAAAAACTGTGTAGATACCCATGTGTATGTTAAACTTCCAATAAGTGTAATATATGACACAATGATGGTTGTGTAAAAAATAATGTTGCATGAAAAATATTACGTAAAAAAACTCATCCACAGAATTAATGTAAACATGAATCTAAAAATAGGGTGAAGAACAAATATATTAACGTATTGGAATGTATTAAGGAATAATAAATAAACTATAAGTACAATTTATATATATGTTTTATAAACATTAAAAACATTAAAAAATATTAAAAATGTATACGTGTATGTTAGAATGAATTCTGGCCGTAAAATTGTATGTACAAAAAATCTCTAAAGTGCTCATGTGCTGAAATTGTTAAAATTATTAAAAACATTGAGGGGGTATATTCACGTGTATGATGTGCATGGGGGCCATAGGGGACTAATAGTACCCACTAGGTACCTTTGATGTGATGTAACCATAAAATGGGTTTGATGCTAATGTATTCGTTTAAACCAGGATATTGGTTGGCGTTTAATAAGATTTGCATTCTTAATTCCACTGTATCAAGGTTAAACTTAGTGATTTTACCTTGCGGGTCCAAAACCTGGTGGAATACCCCAAAACTTACTTAAACTTGTGAGTGTTAAATTGATTAATGTGTCTTGCTAGGGCGTTAGTTAATTTCATATTTTTAATATCTAGTAGGTGTTCTTTAATCCTGTCCCGTAGCAACCTACTAGTTTTCCCTCACGAGAAACTATCACATGTTTGACATACTGCAATGTAAACCACATTTCGGTATAACAATTAATATGTTGGTTAATCACGCTTGTTTTGTCCATTAATTGTCACCATGTTGTCAATATTAATAACATATTTACAAACCTAACACCTTCCACATTTGAAATTTCCCTGGGCTTATTAAAACCTCATAAACCCTGTATTAATACTCTCAAATAACTCTTTAAATGATATATCCTTCCTAAAACGTAAGTATATATTACCCTTAAAGAATTCCCCATTGTATTGTCCATTTTATAAAATTCCAGTTTTTCTTGATGATACCCCTCACCATTTCAAAAGTGTCGTTAAATGTGGTGATGAACAAAGGTACAGACGTAATTTTTATTATTATTGTTATTATTACCCATATTGTGGGATTGTATGTTACTATCAACATTGTCGTGGTAATAAATAAAGCCTTGTAAAAACATTTTCCTTTTGTTTGTTACTTCTTTTTGCAATATTTTCACAAAATCACATGGGTAACCCGATTCAGGAAAAGTTTAATTATAAATTGCACTTCATTGTTAAATCCACCTCTTCACTGACCATCCCGCCGCTCTGACCAATTGGCCTTTAACCACGGCCCTTTCTGATGGTCAGGATGCCAACTGTCGTCAGGATGTAAGTAAGAATTTGAAAAGGTGGATTTTCTGTAAATGTTTGATATTAATCTGTTTTACTTATGTCAAAGGTTAAATTAACATCTAAGTAACTTATACTATCCTGACTTATATTGCATGTAAATTGCAAAAACCAAACACTACAGTTAATGTATTCAATAAAGGCTTTAACTCTGCCTGTTCACCACTCCACACAATAAATAAATCGCCTAAAAAGCATTAAAACTTGACATGTATAAAAACTCAATTAAACAAGTAGTTCAACTCCCAATATGTTAAAACAAATTTAAATTGGGGCACAAGCTGCCCCCATGGCCACCTCTCTTTTGTTTAAAATAGACGCCCTCAAAATAGATGAAATTATTATTTAATACAATTCCCATGAGCTTAGTTAATACGTTAATTTTATTCTGATCGTATAAGTTGGTGTAAAATAACTGTTCCTCTAGCCATTCCAACCCTTGGTCATGGGGAATGACCATAAATAAATTGCAAACGTCCAAAGTAATAAAAGTATCCCCATAGTTGAATGCAATAGAGTTAATTTTGGATAAAAAATCCCATGAATCTTTAAGTATATGTTCAAAATGTTCTATACCAGGCTTTAAATAAAAGTCCAAATATTGACTGATAAAATGAGTTTTACTGCGTTTACCGTCAACGATGGCCCTGAATTGTAAGTTATCCAGACCCTTGTGTATTTTGGGATGCCAAAAATTCCACTTATAACTGGGAATTCATTGTGTAAGAAACGCCAATCCTGTTCGTCCACTTCACCCTGATGTAACATGTCATAAAGTGTTGTGTCAATTCTTTTGTGGGCTATGTTAATTTCATTCCTACTAATTTCCCCATATGTATCACTCGTTAACAGGGCATTCATATAACTTACGTAGTCATGATGATCAACTATGACTACTCCACTGCCCTTATCAGGCTTCATGATTCTGATACTTTTAGTGGATAAAATATTTTTTAACATAACTTCCTCCCTCTTCGTCATGTTGTGGTTGGCTTTTATGTTTTGTGTTTCTTAACAAGTCCCTGATGTCATTTTCCGTGACTTTCTCAAAAAAAGCCACTTTTTCGTGGGTGGGGGGATTGAAAGTGCTCGGTTTTGATAAACAGGGTTTGCTACGTGTGTTTGTGTCCCATGGATTGTTGTTGTACAAAATTTTTAGATTTAACTTTCTAGTGAAAAGTTTCAAATCTATAATTGTATTCACAATGTTTCCCCTTCTACATGGGACAAAACTAAACCCCTTTGAAATCAGGTTAACACACTCTCTGTCAAATCTCTGTTGTGTATAATTATATAATTTAAAATCCCCCTTGTTGTTTTCCACTATACTAGGTTTAGAAAACAATACACATTCCCTTCATGATTAAAAACATTATCAATTGTAATGTGGTCGTTAGAATTTACTACAGAGTCTACGAAGCTACACTTGTCAAGTCCGTACATATTACACACACTGTTATTAAAAACACTAGTATTGCATGAGGATGATTGTCCGTCATATTCGTGTACTGTTAATTCACAAAGTAAATTAATACTGTCCATATCATCCGACACCCTCCTTTGATTCGTGGTCGCTCAACAAATGGGCGGACGTGCCTCAAAAATCTCACATGGGAATGTGTTGTCCTTGTCTAAAAATTACAACGAACTTTCGTCTAATTTGTGAATACATGGAACCTCTCCTGTACACTTGAAATCATTAAATGGAATAAAGGCGACACTATTTGAAGTATCCAAGTCAGGAGAGACATAACTAGGACTTAAAACTGTCTTGTGAGCGGTTAAGGGAAAGTCAGATAGCTTACCAAGTACCATGTTATGGTGGACGCCATCGGCTACTTGGCGCTTCCACGCGTTTTTTTGAAAGTTCACTTTCCTGTAATGGTCCGCATCCCTCCTCGGACGAGCACCTGTACTTTCGAAATCCTCAGTTTCCTCAAAGGAATGTTGTCCTTTTAGTCTCTTGGATCTTCTGGGACCATCACTGTAACTCGGACTGCCTTTTTCATGTGGTGCGTGCAATTCAGGCTGGGGAGGGGAAGTGATGTCATCTAGTACATCCAGCCGACCAATCCTTTCTGCCGTCTTGTTGTGTTCACGATTCAAACAGTGTGATTTAGGATAAACCATCCCTGATGCATAAATCTTAGAATCCCTTTTAATTTTACTTTGTTTTTTATCGTACAAAATGTCACAGCTATGTTCCACATCCTTGATAATGTTAGCGTAATTGGTGTAATATTGATCGAACAAAAGGTCCTGGCTGATATTACTGTTAAGTTCTTCAATTTCTAGTAATAAAGATTCAATCTTTCTATCGTTGAATTTAATCATTATTTCCAACAAGGCTAAGCCAGTATTATTGAAAAGTTCATGTAATTCTTTAAGCATATCTGGTTCACGCTCACTGCCATTGGGATATCTCCATAGTCTAAGTCCCTTGGGTACTTGCCTTAATTCAATGTTCTTGCGCAAGTACCCATTCTCCATCTGCGTACGTTTCAACCTAAACAATTTGACTTCAAATTGCTTAAGTAACTCCCTCATGTTGCCTTTCACCGTGTGGGTATCTGTTGTTCCAGGGGTCTTTGTTAAATTAAAAGAATAGTTATTGGACTTCCAAGTTGTGGTATCAACCGGCATTGCCCGATCATAAAATCTGACCTGGTTGTGCCGTTGTGCATCTGTATTGCTGGTGCCGCTCATAACAGAAGCACCGGTACCACTCGGGACTGAAATAGGTAACGGTGGAGAGGCTTGGGTAAGCGGTAAACCCAAACTATCCGAAGGTGTATTCTCCACGTTGGAATTGGACATAAGTTGATGAATAAGAGCAGTGTGAAGCTTTAACTGCTCATTCATTTCTTTTAACAACACGCCTACCTCGATCGCGCCACTTTCATCCTCCATGACTGGAACACCACGGAACTACACCAGGAACCAAAAGTCACCAAAACAAATAACTGGAGGAGAATAGGCACAATTCCAGGCAGAAGTGCTGTATCCACAAAAAATGTTGTCAATAATCCACAAAACTGATATAATGCTATAAGGCCAATAAACGCTCCAAGATACTATAAGTGCAGTAAGTATCTTTAATGGTACAAACACTAAACACAATGCGTCGACCTAGGTTTCGTCCGACTTCTCGGACTTCTTCAGAACAATGTAACATCCAAAACTCAATCCTTATATATCCGCTTTAATTACATTGATTATTCCATTAAGTCACTTGATTGTGTAATAAGGCAAATGAATAAACCGCCTTAAAAATAACACCAAGGTTGAAACCTAAACACACTGAACATTACTGAATAAAACAATGAATTTAACTGGAAAATGTGCGTGTGTATGTATACACAATAGTATGAATGTTGCATAATTATATACATTTACTAATATATTAAAATATTAAGAATATGTATATAATGTAAATTCAGTATGTTTATGAAAACTATGTGTGTATTAAATAATGTGTGTATTAAAATATATGTGTGTAAGAAATGTATGTGTAAAAACCCCTTGTTAAAAACACATCTCGATCCATAAATAGTGTGTATGTAATATAAATTATAGTATTACAGTAAAAACTGCATAGATACCCATGTGCATGTTAAACTTCCAAAAAGTGTAATATATGACACAATGATGGTTGTGTAAAAAATAGTGTTGCGTAAAAAATATTACGTAAAACTCGTCCACAGAATTAATGTAAAAGTGAATCTAAATAGGGTGAAGAACTAGTATATTAACGTATTAGAATGTATTAAGAAATAATAAATAAACTATAAGTACAATTTATATATATGTTTTATAAACATTAAAACATTAAAAATATTAAAAATGTATACGTATGTTAGAATGAATTCTGGCCGTAAAATTGTATGTACAAAAAATCTCTAAAGTGCTCATGTGCTGAAATTGTTAAAATTATTAAAAACATTGAGGGGGTATATTCACGTGTATGATGTGCATGGGGGCCATAGGGGACTAATAGTACCCACTAGGTACCTTTGATGTGATGTAACCATAAAATGGGTTTGATGCTAATGTATTCGTTTAAACCAGGATATTGGTTGGCGTTTAATAAGATTTGCATTCTTAATTCCACTGTATCAAGGTTAAACTTAGTGATTTTACCTTGCGGGTCCAAAACCTGGTAGAATACCCCAAAAAACTTAAACTTGTGAGTGTTAAATTGATTAATGTGTCTTGCTAGGGCGTTAGTTAATTTCATATTTTTAATATCTAGTAGGTGTTCTTTAATCCTGTCCCGTAGCAACCTACTAGTTTTCCCTACGTAGAAACTATCACATGTTTGACATACTGCAATGTAAACCACATTTCGTGTATAACAATTAATATGTTGGTTAATCCTTACGTTTTGTCCATTAATTGTCACCATGTTGTCAATATTAATAACATATTTACAAACCGAACACCTTCCACATTTGAAATTTCCCCTGGGCTTATTAGAAAACCTCATAAACCCTGTATTAATACTCTCAAATAACTCTTTAAATGATATATCCTTCCTAAAACGTAAGTAATATTACCCTTAAAGAATTCCCCCATTGTATTGTCCATTTTTATAAAATTCCAGTTTTTCTTGATGATACCCCTCACCATTTCAAAAGTGTCGTTAAATGTGGTGATGAACAAAGGTACAGACGTAAATTTTTTATTATTATTGTTATTATTACCCATATTGTGGGATTGTATGTTACTATCAACATTGTCGTGTAATAAAGCCCTGTAAAAACCATTTTTCCTTTTGTTTGTTACTTCTTTTGCAATATTTTCACAAAAATCACATGGGTAACCCCGATTCAGGAAAAGTTTAATTATAAATTGCACTTCATTGTTAAAATCCACCTCTTCACTGACCATCCTGGCCGCTCTGACCAATTGGCCTTTAACCACGGCCCTTTTCTGATGGTCAGGATGCCAACTGTCGTAGTGTAAGTAAGAATTTGAAAAGGTGGATTTTCTGTAAATGTTTGATATTAATCTGTTTTTACTTATGTCAAAGGTTAAATTAACATCTAAGTAACTTATACTATCCTGACTTATATTGAATGTAAATTGCAAAAACCAAACACTACTGTTAATGTATTCAATAAAGGCTTTTAACTCTGCCTGTTCACCACTCCACACAATAAATAAATCGTCTAAAAAACGGCCATAAAACTTGACATGTATAAAAAACTCCGAATTAAACAAGTAGTTCAACTCCCAATATGTTAAAACAAAATTTGCGAAATTGGGGGCACAAGCTGCCCCCATGGCCACCCCACTCTTTTGTTTAAAATAGGCGCCCTCAAAATAGATGAAATTATTATTTAATACAATTCCCATGAGCTTAGTTAATACGTTAATTTTATTCTGATCGTATAAGTTGGTGTAAAATAACTGTTCCTCTAGCCATTCCAACCCTTGGTCATGGGGAATGACCATAAATAAATTGCAAACGTCCTAAGTAATAAAAGTATCCCCATAGTTGAATGCAATAGAGTTAATTTTGGATAAAAAATCCCACGAATCTTTAAGTATATGTTCAAAATGTTCTATACCAGGCTTTAAATAAAAGTCCAAATATTGACTGATAAAATGAGTTTTACTGCGTTTACCGTCAACGATGGCCCTGAATTGTAAGTTATCCAGACCCTTGTGTATTTTGGGGATGCCAAAAATTCCACTTATAACTGGGAATTCATTGTGTAAGAAACGCCAATCCTGTTCGTCCACTTCACCCTGATGTAACATGTCATAAAGTGTTGTGTCAATTCTTTTGTGGGCTATGTTAATTTCATTCCTACTAATTTCCCCATATGTATCACTCGTTAACAGGGCATTCATATAACTTACGTAGTCATGATGATCAACTATGACTACTCCACTGCCCTTATCAGGCTTCATGATTCTGATACTTTTAGTGGATAAAATATTTTTTAACATAACTTCCTCCCTCTTCGTCATGTTGTGGTTGGCTTTTATGTTTTTGTGTTTCTTAAACAAGTCCCTGATGTCATTTTCCGTGACTTTCTCAAAAAAAGCCACTTTTTCGTGGGTGGGGGGATTGAAAGTGCTCGGTTTTGATAAACAGGGTTTGCTACATGTGTTTGTGTCCCATGGATTGTTGTTGTACAAAATTTTTAGATTTAACTTTCTAGTGAAAAGTTTCAAATCTATAATTGTATTCACAATGTTTCCCCTTCTACATGGGACAAAACTAAACCCCTTTGAAATCAGGTTAACACACTCTCTGTCAAATCTTTGTTGTGTATAATTATATAATTTAAAATCCTCCTTGTTGTTTTCCACTATACTAGGTTTAGAAAACAATACACATTCCCCTTCATGATTAAAAACATTATCAATTGTAATGTGGTCGTTAGAATTTACTACAGAGTCTACGTAAGCTACACTTGTCAAGTCCGTACACATATTACACACACTGTTATTAAAAACACTAGTATTGCATGAGGATGATTGTCCGTCATATTCGTGTACTGTTAATTCACAAAGTAAATTAATACTGTCCATATCATCCGACACCCTCCTTTGATTCGTGTCGCTCAACAAATGGGCGGACGTGCCCTCAAAAATCTCACATGGGAATGTGTTGTCCTTGTCTAAAAAATTACACAACGAACTTTCGTCTAATTTGTGAATACATGGAACCTCTCCTGTACACTTGAAATCATTAAATGGAATAAAGGCGACACTATTTGAAGTATCCAAGTCAGGAGAGACATAACTAGGACTTAAAACTGTCTTGTGAGCGGTTAAGGGAAAGTCAGATAGCTTACCAAGTACCATGTTATGGTGGACGCCATCGGCTACTTGCGCGCCCCCCACGCGTTTTTTTGAAAGTTCACTTTCCTGTAATGGTCCGCATCCCTCCTCGGACGAGCACCTGTACTTTCGAAATCCTCAGTTTCTTCAAAGGAATGTTGTCCTTTTAGTCTCTTGGATCTTCTGGGACCATCACTGTAACTCGGACTGCCTTTTTCATGTGGTGCGTGCAATTCAGGCTGGGGAGGGGAAGTGATGTCATCTAGTACATCCAGCCGACCAATCCTTTCTGCCGTCTTGTTGTGTTCACGATTCAAACAGTGTGATTTAGGATAAACCATCCCTGATGCATAAATCTTAGAATCCCTTTTAACTTTACTTTGTTTTTTATCGTACAAAATGTCACAGCTATGTTCCACATCCTTGATAATGTTAGCGTAATTGGTGTAATATTGATCGAACAAAAGGTCCTGGCTGATATTACTGTTAAGTTCTTCAATTTCTAGTAATAAAGATTCAATCTTTCTATCGTTGAATTTAATCATTATTTCCAACAAGGCTAAGCCAGTATTATTGAAAAGTTCATGTAATTCTTTAAGCATATCTGGTTCACGCTCACTGCCATTGGGATATCTCCATAGTCTAAGTCCCTTGGGTACTTGCCTTAATTCAATGTTCTTGCGCAAGTACCCATTCTCCATCTGCGTACGTTTCAACCTAAACAATTTGACTTCAAATTGCTTAAGTAACTCCCTCATGTTGCCTTTCACCGTGTGGGTATCTGTTGTTCCAGGGGTCTTTGTTAAATTAAAAGAATAGTTATTGGACTTCCAAGTTGTGGTATCAACCGGCATTGCCCGATCATAAAATCTGACCTGGTTGTGCCGTTGTGCATCTGTATTGCTGGTGCCGCTCATAACAGAAGCACCGGTACCACTCGGGACTGAAATAGGTAACGGTGGAGAGGCTTGGGTAAGCGGTAAACCCAAACTATCCGAAGGTGTATTCTCCACGTTGGAATTGGACATAAGTTGATGAATAAGAGCAGTGTGAAGCTTTAACTGCTCATTCATTTCTTTTAACAACACGCCTACCTCGATCGCGCCACTTTCATCCTCCATGACTGGAACACCACGGAACTACACCAGGAACCAAAAGTCACCAAAACAAATAACTGGAGGAGAATAGGCACAATTCCAGGCAGAAGTGCTGTATCCACAAAAAATGTTGTCAATAATCCACAAAACTGATATAATGCTGTAAGGCCAATAAACGCTCCAAGATACTATAAGTGCAGTAAGTATCTTTAATGGTACAAACACTAAACACAATGCGTCGACCTAGGTTTCGTCCGACTTCTCGGACTTCTTCAGAACAATGTAACATCCAAAACTCAGTCCTTATATATCCGCTTTAATTACATTGATTATTCCATTAAGTCACTTGATTGTGTAATAAGGCAAATGAATAAACAGCCTTAAAAATAACACCAAGGTTGAAACCTAAACACGCTGAACATTACTGAATAAAACAATGGATTTGACTGGAAAATGTGCGTGTGTGTGTATACACAATAGTATGAATGTTGCATAATTGTATACGTTCACTAATATGTTAAAATATTAAGAATATGTATATAATGTAAATTCAGTATGTTTATAAAAACTATGTGTATATTAAATAATATGTGTGTTTAAAAATATATGTGTGTGAGAAATGTATGTGTAAAAACCCCTTGTTAAAAAACACATCTCAATCCATAAATGGTGTGTGTGTGATGTAAATTGTAGTGTTGCAGTAAAAACTGCATAGATACCCATGTGCATGTTAAACTTCCAAAAAGTGTAATATATGACACAATGATGGTTGTGTAAAAAATAGTGTTGCGTAAAAAATATTACGTAAAAAAACTCGTCCACAGAATTAATGTAAAAGTGAATCTAAATAGGGTGAAGAACTAGTATATTAACGTATTAGAATGTATTAAGGAATAATAAATAAACTATAAGTACAATTTATATATATGTTTTATAAACATTAAAAACATTAAAAAATATTAAAAATGTATATGTGTATGTTAGAATGAATTCTGGCCGTAAAATTGTATGTACAAAAAATCTCTAAAGTGCTCATGTGCTGAAATTGTTAAAATTATTAAAAACATTGAGGGGTATATTCACGTGTATGATGTGCATGGGGGCCATAGGGGACTAATAGTACCCACTAGGTACCTTTGATGTGATGTAACCATAAAATGGGTTTGATGCTAATGTATTCGTTTAAACCAGGATATTGGTTGGCGTTTAATAAGATTTGCATTCTTAATTCCACTGTATCAAGGTTAAACTTAGTGATTTTACCTTGCGGGTCCAAAACCTGGTGGAATACCCCAAAAAACTTAAACTTGTGAGTGTTAAATTGATTAATGTGTCTTGCTAGGGCGTTAGTTAATTTCATATTTTTAATATCTAGTAGGTGTTCTTTAATCCTGTCCCGTAGCAACCTACTAGTTTTCCCTACGTAGAAACTATCACATGTTTGACATACTGCAATGTAAACCACATTTCGTGTATAACAATTAATATGTTGGTTAATCCTTACGTTTTGTCCATTAATTGTCACCATGTTGTCAATATTAATAACATATTTACAAACCGAACACCTTCCACATTTGAAATTTCCCCTGGGCTTATTAGAAAACCTCATAAACCCTGTATTAATACTCTCAAATAACTCTTTAAATGATATATCCTTCCTAAAAACGTAAGTAATATTACCCTTAAAGAATTCCCCCATTGTATTGTCCATTTTTATAAAATTCCAGTTTTTCTTGATGATACCCCTCACCATTTCAAAAGTGTCGTTAAATGTGGTGATGAACAAAGGTACAGACGTAAATTTTTTATTATTATTGTTATTATTACCCATATTGTGGGATTGTATGTTACTATCAACATTGTCGTAATAAAGCCCTGTAAAAACCATTTTTCCTTTTGTTTGTTACTTCTTTTGCAATATTTTCACAAAAATCACATGGGTAACCCCGATTCAGGAAAAGTTTAATTATAAATTGCACTTCATTGTTAAAATCCACCTCTTCACTGACCATCCTGGCCGCTCTGACCAATTGGCCTTTAACCACGGCCCTTTTCTGATGGTCAGGATGCCAACTGTCGTACTGTAAGTAAGAATTTGAAAAGGTGGATTTTCTGTAAATGTTTGATATTAATCTGTTTTTACTTATGTCAAAGGTTAAATTAACATCTAAGTAACTTATACTATCCTGACTTATATTGAATGTAAATTGCAAAAACCAAACACTACTGTTAATGTATTCAATAAAGGCTTTTAACTCTGCCTGTTCACCACTCCACACAATAAATAAATCGTCTAAAAAACGGCCATAAAACTTGACATGTATAAAAAACTCCGAATTAAACAAGTAGTTCAACTCCCAATATGTTAAAACAAAATTTGCGAAATTGGGGGCACAAGCTGCCCCCATGGCCACCCCACTCTTTTGTTTAAAATAGACGCCCTCAAAATAGATGAAATTATTATTTAATACAATTCCCATGAGCTTAGTTAAACATCATACACGTGAATATACCCCCTCAATGTTTTTAATAATTTTAACAATTTCAGCACATGAGCACTTTAGAGATTTTTTGTACATACAATTTTACGGCCAGAATTCATTCTAACATACACGTATACATTTTTAATATTTTTTAATGTTTTTAATGTTTATAAAACATATATATAAATTGTACTTATAGTTTATTTATTATTCCTTAATACATTCCAATACGTTAATATATTTGTTCTTCACCCTATTTTTAGATTCATGTTTACATTAATTCTGTGGATGAGTTTTTTTACGTAATATTTTTCATGCAACATTATTTTTTACACAACCATCATTGTGTCATATATTACACTTATTGGAAGTTTAACATACACATGGGTATCTACACAGTTTTTACTGTAATACTATAATTTATATTACATACACACTATTTATGGATCGAGATGTGTTTTTTAACAAGGGGTTTTTACACATACATTTCTTACACACATATATTTTTAATACACACATTATTTAATACACACATAGTTTTCATAAACATACTGAATTTACATTATATACATATTCTTAATATTTTAATATATTAGTGAATGTATATAATTATGCAACATTCATACTATTGTGTATACATACACACGCACATTTTCCAGTTAAATTCATTGTTTTATTCAGTAATGTTCAGTGTGTTTAGGTTTCAACCTTGGTGTTATTTTTAGGGCTGTTTATTCATTTGCCTTATTACACAATCAAGTGACTTAATGGAATAATCAATGTAATTAAAGCGGATATATAAGGATTGAGTTTTGGATGTTACATTGTTCTGAAGAAGTCCGAGAAGTCGGACGAAACCTAGGTCGACGCATTGTGTTTAGTGTTTGTACCATTAAAGATACTTACTGCACTTACAGTATCTTGGAGCGTTTATTGGCCTTACAGCATTATATCAGTTTTGTGGATTATTGACAACATTTTTTGTGGATACAGCACTTCTGCCTGGAATTGTGCCTATTCTCCTCCAGTTATTTGTTTTGTTTTTATGGCCTTCATTTCTCTAAGTGTGGGAGCATGCCCAGTATGACCTTCTGTATTAAATGTGTGAATCCATTTCAGGTAGATTGTACTCCAGTGCAGACTTTTGTGTTCTACACCTACAGCTAGCAACCTGTTTCTGTGGGATATCTGTAGATCAGTTGACAATATGGGGTCAAAATGGGCAAAGGATAGTGGGCTACTGCAGGTAATTGTGTCTGTGCTGCTTCGGCTACATGGTCTTGGTGTTAGCAGAGATATTCAGACATATGTACTGTTTTACACTGTGATGTTTTATGTCATCAAGTACTGTCAGGTATACATATTTTCTTGCAGTGATGTCCTAGGGAATATAGGCTGAATGCAGCTGTGTCCAGTATTGTGGTCAGCAGCCTACATATTCTTGCACAATCATGGCATTCTGGAGGGGAAGCTGCAGACGCTTGCTGCTGGGTCTGTGTAAATGGTTCAGCACCCTGGTACAGTGGAGGCTGAGAATCCCATGCTTGTACATCCATTGACATGACAGTATGGCCCTATCCTGCTGTGGCCATACCTCACAGCTGTACAGTTTCACACAGGTTACCCAGAGGCAGGGGTCATAATTCTGGACATTACCCCTTCACATTGCGATTTATGAGCAGGTTTATAGCCACCCATTCTTGTGTTTGCAGCCAGGGATAGTATGTGCACATGGCTGAGTTTCAGATTTCACACACTCCATGCTGGCCATGCTCCTACCCCCTCCCCTCTATTATTCTCTCCTCTTCCAAACATTATGCAAACATTATCTGATATGTTCCCTATAGTTATCACCTCATACCAGCAGTAATTTCGTGTTGGTCCACAGTTCATGCAGTAGGACATGGTGGACATGTTACTGAGATTTGTCCACATGGCCTTGCATTTTGTTCTGTGGACTGTGTTATGTTGTTATTTGGGAGTCCATGAGATAACATACATTGGCAGTACTGGTAAGACACAGGCCTTTGGCAGAGGACTGTAGGACATTTGGTAGTGATACAGGCCATCTGTAGCAGGCCATTGCATTCTGTCACTCCTACAGTCCCAGATTGCAATACACTATATTCCCCTGGGGTGAAAGGGTAGGTGTGCAAGGTCTTCATGCCAATACTTTTTGTCATTATTGATCAAGTGGTGTGGATGCTGGCAAGGTGCTGCTTACAGCTAGGGACACACCTGCATGGGACACCTGTTCTGCATGCTGCATTCTTTAGCTATTGCCATACAGAGGTAGGGTCATATTGTACTCATTCCCAACACCAGGGATAAAACCGGAGAGATAACCTGTGGGTGGTGGTGGGGGAAGGTGGGTGCATGTGTGCTATGGACACTGCTTGCATCTCACTCACAGATATGCATGGGGCATTCCACTTATGCTGGCTTGTGCAGAGACATCAGCTGTTTCTCAATACTTCATACCTATGATCTTTGTGGTCTGCCAGTGTTTGGCCAGACAACATCGGTATTCCCTACTACAAGCCCAAATAATGTGCTGCTAACCTGTATGTACATTTCCAAGGGTGTGTCTATCTGACAGTTACATATTATACACTGTCTGTCTGGGGTACTTCCCCCTGTGTACGGCTTGTATTTCTGGGCCCACATTCATGCCATGTCCATCTTTCAAATGGTGACACATATTACTTCTAAACATTTACTATGGCTTACTGGAATGTGTTTTGCTGGGAAGAATTGTTTTTGGCACTGCAGTTGTGAGAACTTGGCTCTGTCATCGGCAGTACTGGCCAATGGCCATAAGGACAAACCTCACCATGTATACATACTGACCACTCTCCCACTATATACGACACACACCAACCTAACACACACAACCCTGCATATTGTACACATGCTACAATTTATCCTGCTACCTTGGCCAGCTCAGGTAATCTGTGCTCCGCAGTTATTATACCTACACATATATGTTACTATATTTCTACATAGAATTGGGGGGGGCACACCTGACTGTTACTACATTTCTACATAGGATTGGGGGGGGGCACACCTGACTGTTACTACATTTCTACATAGGATTGGGGGGGCACACCTGACGGTTACTACATTTCTACATAGGATTGGGGGCACACCTGACTTACTACATTTTTATATAGGATTGGGGGGCACACCTGAGTGTTACTACATTTCTACATAGGACTGGGGGGGGGGCACACCTGACTGTTACTACATTTCTACATAGGATTGGGGCGGCACACCTGACTGTTACTACATTTCTACATAGGATTGGGGGGGGCACACCTGACTGTTACTACATTTCTACATAGGATTGGGGGGGGGCACCTGACTGTTACTACATTTTTACATAGGACTGGGTAGGCACACCTGGCACTTGTACACATTTGCTATGACTGTACTGGTATTTTAGGTACTCCATTTCATTCTGTATTCTGACCTATCAGGCTGACTAGAGGCATATCGGTGTACTACAGGTCTTAGGCTTGATTGACCTACATTTCATTTTCTGACTTCTTACCCTTCAGAACTAACACCTCACTGCCTGACCTGTGGTAGTCTCTCTGTGTAGGTCTGGGGGAGGGTGTTTTCCATAGCCATTAATGAGTGGTCTTAGTACAGCCTTTGTTTGTGTTTGTCTACACCTGTCTTGCTGGCTGAGACTGTTGTTGTGTATGTGAGCCTCAGTGACTGGCATGTGTGTGTCCTATGGACACACATTTGGCCCAGCACATTTCCTGCAGTGAGTTTTGTCACCTTGTCTAGTACTGGCTACTATGGTGACACCAGTATTTGTTACAGATCTCATGCTGCCACTATAGGTGTCTACTATCTACTGGCATCTCATTCAGCCACCCGAGTCCCTTGCATGCACACATCCATACCATAGATACAAGTAACAACACATACTACTCCATTCGGCAATTGATAGGAAGAGTGACTTACCTTGTGGCTGTGCCAGTATTGAGGATGGTGCTGGAGGGCTGAATATGTCGGCTGCACATAGTACACTCCCTATACATGGTTAAGCAAAGGTAGTGTCATGTTTGGCATCCCTTTTACTGTATGTGTGAGTCAGAGAGAGGTGTCATTCCCTGGGTTCATACCGTGTCAGTGTATGTGCTATGCGTTGCCTCTTTGTCACAGCCTGCGCATACTGGGCATGCTTCCTTCTGCCTACTGGGGTAGGCTCAGGTTGTTCCTCCTCCGAGTCACTCTGTGCCTGTGCAGGCCTTGGCAATGGTGTGGGGATGTGCGGCCCTGCCCTCTGCTGTTCCTGCTGCAGCTGTTTCTGCAGGATCATATTGTGTAGCATGGCACATATGATGACAATTTGGGTACATGTAGCTGGTGAGTACTCCAAGGTTCCACCGGATGTGTCCAGGCACCGGAACTGTGACTTGAGCATCCCAAACACATGCTCTTTTATGATTCTGGTCTGTGCGTGTGCCTCATTATGGAGTTCTTGTTCGGGTGTGTGTGCATTTCTGATGGGTGACATCAGCCACAGCTCTAGTGTGTAACCAGCATCCCCCACTAGGTGACCATAAGGGATGTCCCCACTGGCAAATCTCTGGTACAGCTGCATCAGATGCCAGATGATGGAGTCGTGATAGCTTCCAGGCAGCCAGCACACACATTCATTATAATGTCCTGGGCATCGTGCCCGACTTGGCAGTTGATGGAGGGGAAGCCCTTGCGGTTGATGTAAACCCCACCCCGCTCACTGGGTGATGCTTTAATGCATATGTGTGTGCAGTCTATAGCACACACTACCTCAGAGTATTCTGCTATTTGGTAGAAGAGGCGCATATTGCTGGCCAAAGCCTCACGGTTGTTGCGGAAATATATGTGCTCACTGGCATGTGCTGACATAGCATCCAGGAAGTGGTGGAGTACCCTGGATGTTGATGCCAGTGAGATCCCCATGATATCTCCAGTTGGCCTTTGGAAGGTCCCTGTGGCTAGTATTCTTAGGCCTACACATACCTTGGTATCCACTGAGATGGGTTCCCATCTGTTGGTTCTGTGTGTGAGGTGTGGACAGCACAGCTCAACAATTTGCTGTAGGTGGTCCCTGTTCACCCTATAGCACTCCACTGTCTCCAGCTCATGTAGCCCCTGGTAGGTTACCTTGGGGCTGTACACTCTTCTCCTTCTCCTCACTGTGGGTTGGTCATCAGCAGTCTCATCCTCACCACCCGCAGCCTCTTTCACATGTTGATTTATGAGAGCGACAGCAGCCCCTATCATTTTGTTGCTTTTGTTTGGTAAAATTTCCATGCTTGTGTATACTGGTGGTGTAGAGTTTGTGGGAAAAAACAGAGGGAAAGGTGTTTGCATAGTTTATAGTGGTGTGCTGGGCTGGGCTGCTGCCTGTGTAATTGGCTGATTCTGATACATTTCACCTGCTAGCTATGCTAGTTCTCCTTGATTATCTTCCTACTACAGTTTTCCCTTCCCATTGCCTTCCTGTTTAAGCCCGGGGGTGCACCATACAAACACAGTGCTCAGATGTGCACAGATCTGCTATTTCCTGGTTTACTTTTTTTTTTTCCTTTAAAACACGGTGCGTGCTGCGCACACCTGTTTAGGCAGTGTAGAGTGCTAGGCAGCCTCAGACATACCCCCTTGCATAGCTCTGCTAAGCTAAGGGCAAACCCGAGCCACAGGGCTCCAGTAAGCTTACAGTATGTCTAACACACCCCTCTATGATGTCAGCTATCTCTTAGGCTTGCAACTTGGTCTTCTTGCACTGACACGTTTGGGTGCAGGCTAGCCATGAGGGGGGATCTGGGATTCAGTATCATTCCCCTCATTTACATAGGATTGCCTGCTAATGCCTAGTTACAAGTCCCACACTGAGCCTTCCCCCATAGCAACCACTATTCACTGGCCATGTTGCCTTCTGCCTGCCATTGAGTATAATGGCAAAATTGAGATTTTGGATAAAATGCTTATTTCAGGTTTATTTATTTTCGGCCCGATCGCATTTGTGTGCCGCTGCTCTATGCTTAAAAGCTGAAATCAGCTACAAAAAGAATAAAAGTTTTTTTTTTTTGCAACTGTTTTCCATGCCAATGGCCATATATCTGGCCATTGGCATGGTTTCCACATTATATACACCCTATATTTGGAGCTGTCATGGCTCCGTTTTGTAGTTTCTAGAAATGTACTCGGTTACTAACTAAGTACATTTCTGCAGACTACACTAGTCCTGCAAGGCTGGCTGCCAGCTTCCTGGATTGCAAATTCACCTCATTTGCATGTTTTTTACCTGCAAATGGAGTAATTTGCATACAGGAGCTGAGTCCATGCAGGAATGGTGCAGGAGCTCTTGTGCAAGTCCCGGGAGCTTATTCCTGGATCGCACGGCGGCCATATTGCCTCCAGCAGCTCCTGCACTATTCCTGCACGCCGTGCAGAGCTTGCTGAATCCTGGGGTCAGTATTAATTATGTTGTTTATTAACGCTCAGTACTGTGAAATATCATTATTTATTTTTTGTCACACATTATTAACCAAAAGTGTTGCATTAGTTTAGCTGCAATGCAACTCAATACTAAGCATTAAGAGGGATTGTGGTATTTTTGTTCATTTATTATTAAGTTAGTGAATGGTCTTTCTTGGGCTTTTTATGCCACAACCTGAGTCACAAGGTCAAAGGTTAATACAGTATGTATGGATAATTTATAGTAGATAGAGCCAACCATTACATTTGGGAAGATGAAGAAAACCTGTGCAAACAGGGAGAAGAGACATATCCTGATAGGAGGTCTAAACTGAGCTCTATTAAGGAGCTGTGAGGCTGAAAACTTAACCAAAAGATCACTGCACAGTGTACTATGTTAACATTATAATAAAGATAGATACAGATAGTATACAAACATTGCCATTACTTATGAACTGCAAAGCACAATCTAGGTCAAGATTTGTAAATATTTAAATTATTTCTCTGCATTATTTGCCTTGACTTTGTGTTAACATATAATTTATTTACCTTTCTTTATAGCATTTGTCACATCTACAGTGGATATGTGCATATCAGAAAATAGTCATTTGACAGCATTTACAAGGTAAGCAAATTAACTAAATCATCAAATAAACAAATCATTATAAAGATAAACACATTCATGCAGTCAGACTGCAATGCTGCAATAGTGGTTATATGTTACTATTCAGAGCAGTAACACTTTTATTCCTGATAATAACTTTAATTGTAGCCTGCTCTGTGATGACTTTTCACTTTCTTGACTTTTTGTTGCCTGCTAAAACTGCCCACTGATATCTGGCACCATAATTTCAACTTGGTGCAAACTGTTTACAGTTACTCTTTAGGGCATAATTTGTCTTATAACCATATAATTTAGTGACTTTTTGCTGAAAGACACGTAAATTGTTATGGCATTTCTTCTTTCTATTTTCATGCTGATACGGCATTATGTTCACTTATACATTTTGAAGGTTATCTGTTACTATGTTCTAGTTCCTGGTTACAGTGATAATAACACTGGTGCATGTTGAAATGTGTAAAATATTTTAATTTTATATTGCAGATGTTAGTAGATATGTAAGCCACAATCTTGGGCAAAAAGATGCAATCATAAATGGTCTACTTTAGAAAATAAAATGCAAAATGATTCAGAGACACTTGCAGTTTGTGCTCTTAATGGAAACATCTAAGATATAGCAGTTACAGATCTCATTTAAGCATAATCTTGATGACTAAATGGTTAGGAGAGCCCTTCAGTTTCATTGATCTAGTAATAACCTTCATTCCTATCAACATTAGAAACTGAAATGTCTGTATTCTTGTAAAATTGGTATGAAAGAATAATCATCACCCATCAAAACTAAAGAAGGGGTTAGCCTCACCTGTTCTGGCCATAGTACATCACAAATGCTTTGTATTTCTGCTATGAGTTTGTTTAATTCTCCACAATCCCAAAAATGTGCAACTCCAGTGTTCCTTGTCCACACCTCCAGCATTCAGATGAAACATTTGTAAAACATCTAGGCAGGCTTACTAGGGTATAGAAAAAATTAAATAAGCATTACCAACCAAAAAAGTGATAGTTTTGGCATTGGTAGTATGTCAAAAGATTAAAATAATTTTATGCCGTTTGTGTTTAGTTAAGTTCATATTTAGAGACAATTCTCATAATATTCTGTAAATATTCAACAACAACAGAGAAAAGAGTAAGATACATGTGAGCAATAAAAAACAGAAAGAAGGGCTCCTCCTCCTACTACAAGAAAGGCTCCTCCTCCTCCTACTATTACAATAAAGGATCCTACTACTCATACTACAAGAAGGGCTCCTCCTCTTCCTCCTACTATTACAAGAAGGGCTCTTCCTCCTAATACGACAACAACCATCCTCCTCCTCCTGCTACTGCTCCAAGAAGGGCTCCTACTCCTCCTACTACCACAAGAAAGGCTATTCCTACACCTACTACAAGAAGGGCTCCTACTCCTCCTACTACAAGAAGGGCTCCTACTCCTCCTACTACCAGAAGAAAGGCTATTCCTACACCTACTACAAGAAGGGCTCCTACTCCTCCTACTACAAGAAGGGCTCCTACTCCTCCTACTACCAGAAGAAAGGCTATTCCTACACCTACTACAAGAAGGGCTCCTACTCCTCCTACTACAAGAAGGGCTCCTACTCCTCCTACTACCAGAAGGGCTCCTACTCCTCCTACTACCAGAAGAAAGGCTATTCCTACACCTACTACAAGAAGGGCTCCTACTCCTCCTACTACTACAATAAGGCCTCCTACTCCTCCTACTACCAGAAGAAAGGCTATTCCTACACCTACTACAAGAAGGGCTCCTACTCCTCCTACTACAAGAAGGACTCCTACTCCTCCTACTACCAGAAGAAAGGCTATTCCTACACCTACTACAAGAAGGGCTCCTACTCCTCCTACTACAAGAAGGGCTCCTACTCCTCCTACTACCAGAAGAAAGGCTATTCCTATACCTATTACAAGAAGGGATCCTACTCCTCCTACTACAAGAAGGGCTCCTACTCCTCCTACTACCAGAAGGGCTCCTACTCCTCCTACTACCAGAAGAAAGGCTATTCCTACACCTACTACAAGAAGGGCTCCTACTCCTCCTACTACTACAAGAAGGGCTCCTACTCCTCCTACTACCAGAAGAAAGGCTATTCCTACACCTACTACAAGAAGGGCTCCTACTCCTCCTACTACCAGAAGAAAGGCTATTCCTACACCTACTACAAGAAGAGCTCCTACTCCTTCTACTACAAGAAGGGCTCCTACTCCTCCAACTACCAGAAGAAAGGCTATTCCTACACCTACTACAAGAAGGGCTCCTACTCCTCCTACTACAAGAAGGGCTCCTACTCCTCCTACTACCAGAAGGCTCCTACTCCTCCTACTACCAGAAGAAAGGCTATTCCTACACCTACTACAAGAAGGGCTCCTACTCCTCCTACTACTACAAGAAGGGCTCCTACTCCTCCTACTACCAGAAGAAAGGCTATTCCTACACTTACTACATGAAGGGCTCCTACTCCTCCTACTACAAGAAGGGCTCCTACTCCTCCTACTACCAGAAGAAAGGCTAATCCTACACCTACTACAAGAAGGGCTCCTACTCCTCCTACTACAAGAAGGGCTCCTACTCCTCCAACTACCAGAAGAAAGGCTATTCCAACAACTACTATAAGAGGGGCTCCTACTCCTATGACAAGAAGGGCTCCTACTCCTCCTACTACCAGAAGAAAGGCCATTCCTACACCTACTACAAGAAGGGCTCCTACTCCTCCTACTACAAGAAGGGCTCCTACTCCTCCTACTACCAGAAGGGCTCCTACTCCTCCTACTACCAGAAGAAACACTATTCCTACACCTACTACAAGAAGGGCTCCTACTCCTCCTACTACAAGAAGGGCTCCTACTCCTCCTACTACCAGAAGAAAGGCTATTCCTACACCTACTACAAGAAGGGCTCCTACTCCTCCTACTACAAGAAGAGCTCCTACTCCTCCTACTACCAGAAGGGCTCCTACTCCTCCTACTACCAGAAGAAAGGCTATTCCTACACCTACTACAAGAAGGGCTCCTACTCCTCCTACTACACACAAGAAGGACTCCTACTCCTCCTACTACCAGAGGAAAGGCTATTCCTACACCTACTACAAGAAGGGCTCCTTCTCCTCCTACTACAAGAAGGGCTCCTACTCCTACTACCAGAAGAAAGGCTATTCCTACATCTACTAAAAGAAGGGCTCCTACTACTTCTGCTGGCATCTAGGTTTAGGCTTATATGCAGCATTCAGGGATGATTGGCTTGGATGCTATAGGTGGAATAAAATTATGCTGGCGTAGTTTGTAAAGTACAGAACAATGGTTACAAATATATGCAGGGCTAATAAATTGTAAGAAATGTAGATTGTAAAGTTCAGTATACTGGCAGTAAACAGGTTCAGGTATACGGTGCTGAAAAGTAGCAGAGTATAATGAACTAAGTTGGATAGAGATGTGTGAAATAGAAGGTTTTACAAAGAAGGTAGGTTAAAATTTATGGGAGGGGTAGCAAGAGAAAGTCTGCAGGTAAAGAGTGCACAGCCAGAAAAGGGTATATAAGGATGTCAAGCAGAATTGTTTTATGTGGGTGGCATTTGGAGGATGAGGTTTAGTGGGTATTAAGGATCTGAAGCATTTCCCTAGTGAAAGGCATGACAGTGACCGTGTTCCCATCAGATGTTATTTAAGATGCTTTTTAAAGGTTAAGATATTATGGATTTGTTTTAGGGTGAGTGGGATGCAGCTCCAGATTTTGGATACATAAGAGAAGTAGAGGGATTCACCTGCAGAGTTGTTAGATTTTGTTACTAGCAATAGGTGTTTGTCTTCATTTTATTAGTAGAGTAGTGATGAATTATATTGCTGTTGATAGGCTATTTGATGATTAAGTTGTGATTAGTGACTGACTGACAGAAGTAATGTTGACGTTCAGTCCACTGAAGTTGTTTTAGAGTTAAGCAGTGATGTATTTTGCATGGAGTATTAGCAAAAACTTTTACTACATTAATTGTAGCATTGTTTGAGTAGGTAGGGTAACATTTCATAACTGTGTGCCTGCAAAAACAGGCTAAATTAAAATGCATTCATAGTTAAAATTTTAGCATTAAACTTATAAACTTCATGCCCTCCAGCTTATTCACAGTTAATTAATAACAATACTGTCAACAGTCAACAACACAAGGAAACCAAGCAGTGGACCCAAAGAACACAGCTCATGTGATGATGCTCCCACTTACTACAATCAGTTCCTTCCTTTACACCATAAATGCTTTGGGTTGCAAGAACTAAGTATTTATATACACACACACACACACACACACACACACACACACACACACACACACACACACACACACACACACACAACAATTACAGACACTTATAATACTGTATATCTGCTCGAGATCAAGTGAATAAACATATTTATCAATAATGGACCAGAAATGTATCTTGGCTCTGTACTGTCAGAACCACGAACTAGAAACCATTGCAACCCTCTCTTCATTCTAAACATCTTTTTTAAACACCTTTATTAAATTATCACTTAAGATAAAGGCAACATATATTAACAGAAAGGAAAACAAGCAATTTTAATGTCTTCCATTTTAATGCAATATACATCATATGCATTTTCTTTGCTACTGCCATCAGTCCAGCATTACAAAAATCGCTGAATTCCTGTCTTCCCTTAAACCACATTCCTCTTCACCTGAACATTATTATGCATGTAATGTTCTCAGAATTTCCATTTGCTTATATGTAATTTTCTCCTTCTCTTTCCTAAAGCTCCTCCTTCCAGTTCTTTTATTTCTTTTATAACATTCAATACCTCAAATATAGTTGGTGTAGACTTTGATTTTCATTTTCTATTAATTGTTTTTTGGCAGCCAACAGAATTAAACTTAATAAGGCCTTACTATGGCTAGGGAGTTTAGAGCCTGTATCCCTTCACAAAATAATCATTTCCTTTCTTACAGCTATTTGCTCACCTGATATTTCTGATACTGTACTCTGTGGGGAATTTTTTAAATCTGTTAACTTATTACACTCCCAAAACATATTTTCCCAGTTACCTCTTTCTTCTTCATCACACCTCCAACATTTAATATCTACCTGACCAAAAAATTCTTTGAAGTTTGCGCGGGGTATAAAAATACCTATGCAAACACCTTCGGGCAAAGATCCTAAACCTTCTGGACTTGGTTGCATACTTGGGAACCATACACATGTCTTCCCATTGTTTTCCTGTGAATCACTTTTCCAGTTCTCTTCTCAATCTCTCCTAGCCACCTCTGATCTATCTTATGCAATATTTCATATGCCCTACTAATTACCCCTTTTTTAACAGCTGGTTTTGTTCTGGATTCAACTAAAAACTCTAACAGAGCATATCTTTCAAGTCTTAGCTCAAGAATCAGAGACAATAATCCAGAAATCAGGAACAGTTTTAAACGTTTTTCTTTGCTAAAACAATAAGCTTTGCGTTAGCATTTAAAGTCAGCAGCTCACATACTTGTCATTATTTATGGCTGTAATCCACAACGCACTTTACATTGGGGCTTTAAATCACATGATATCAGGTCTCCTTTATTTAAAGAGGTGTTTTATGAGCTGTTTATAAATCCTGATAAATTTCCAAGTAACAGGAATGAAAGCAGTTAACGTTTGATACTTTCATGTGGTGTGAATAAATTATATTCTTATACAAGTCCTTGAAGTTCCTGGCAGTAAAGTTTTGTATTTGGACTGTTTTTTGTGGTTCTTCCAACATGTGGAGTGATGCTTTTGAATTGCAATTCACAACAATTTGCCAGAAAGACACAGATTTTACAAGGAACAAACAAAAATATCTCTCAGCTTCTTTGTAAAGAATTCTGGACAAAGCCAAAAGTAATGAAGGGTACCAGGTAAACTCACTGGACAAGGTGTCCCTTTGAAGGGTTGACTCATTTTTATGTGAGTGACTTGCTCACAGTCAAACATTAGGTTAATGGTGGTGGATGGTTTTGGACTACAGGAAGTTGTTCATTATGAGAGCAGAGGCTTAAGTGCCAACCAAATTTAATTGTGAGTGGATGGTGCAGTGGTGCACTCCTTACCTGCTTCAACACAATATGGACTGATCTGTGGCGATTTCACAATTTGATATGGTATCCCCATTCCTTGAGCTCAATGGAAAATAAACCTCCTAACTGCCCCTATTTTGCAGGAACACTCCTATTTTCAGGCCTGATTTATCTCATCACACAATTTTCTGAATTCCACTTGTCAGGTGATTTTTGAAGCTGTCTAGTACACAGAAAGCCACAATATATAACCACTACTAGTGGCAACAGTAGAACACACATCCTACAACTTTCTTTTTTGTAGAACAAAAATAAATATGACCTTGTGTGATAGAATTTTGCAATACATTTCATTAAAGTCTCCAGAGTTGTCTTTTTGATAATGTGCTTATATTTTTTCCATCATTTTTATGACTCTGTTTTTAAGCATGTCTTTCTAAGTAGTATCCTATATTCTTTCTATTATTGGGAAGACTTATATGATTTGGTATTCACATATTATGTTACTTAGATGTTCAGATTTTTAGCTGGATGTTTTTGTATTCATTGTCTGCAGGTTGAGAGGTATGATAGCAAATCAAATCCCTGGGCAGCAGCAAATCATTGATATGTTATCAAATCGCCCAGTCTTGGCAGTGAAGGAAATTTGGGAACACTGCAAATCCCCTGGCATGGCAGCAAATCTCCAGATCCCTTAAGTGAAGCAAATCTGGGAAATATCAAACTCCACTCCTCTGAGCTGAAGGAACCATAAGAACTACAGGTTTCTCTCATTGGAATAGAGACTGGAGGAGTATCGCACATGCCCTCATCACTCAAATGTTCAATACATGCTCATAAATAGGCACACAGAGCAATGGAGAAGGTTTCTGTTTATTTGTTGTTGTGTTTTTTTAATGGCTAATTTGAGTCCCTAGCCAGAATCAGGTCCTTGGCAGCTACCAAGGTTGCCTTATACTGGATCCAGCCCTGATTCCTGCAAAAAAGTAAGAGTCGTTTTGTACAGTTTGATGGTTTGCGGACTTGGGTCTTGAGCCTAAAGGACTGACTAATGTGTGTATCATGGGGTGAAAGTATTATACCGGAACCTAAACATGTATATATATATATATATATATATATATATATATATATATATATATATATATGTGTACATATATATATATATATATATATATATATATATATATATATATATATATATATATATATATATATATCTATACGGATTCACTTCATAATCTCGAAATACTGAAATATCGAATTTCAGTATCTCAAGACCATGAAACCGAATCCACAAGACACTGAAACAACAAAACCGCGAAATTCAAAACACCGAACAAACCACACACACACTACACCATACATACACCACAACACCCACATCACAACATAAACAAACAATATTACACACATACACAACTCATACACAAATAAGCAGGGAGGCAAGCTCCCCTACACCCCCATGTGGGGGGCTGTGCCCCCCACACCCCCCTACTTATATATTACTAACTCCGAGATCGCACAAACAGGAAACAAAAGCAAACTCATACACGCACATTCTCCAGTCCCTCACACACACATCAGACATATCAGCACACTCACATACACTCTAGCTCCCACACCAAACCCTTACAAAACACTCACTTACCTGACATAACACCTAGATCCACTCACAGCACCATGCACCATCAACACACAATCCCAGACATTACGTAGCTTAAGGTCATAACCGCGAATTTGAGATATTCAAATTCGCGATTATGAACTTTTGCTATTGTAAACATTCGGCTTTATAGTCTCGAAATACTGAAATTCAACATTTCAGTATTTAGAGATTATAAAGCGCTCCTCTATATATATATATATATATATATATATATATATATATATATATATATATATATATATATATATTATTTGCAAAAGTAATGTGGGTGTCAACATATTATGAACGTTTAAAGATTCATAGGTTCATAGGTGATTACTAGGCTAATGATGCAACAGCCTTTACAAGCCTAGCAAATAATACCTAGATTATGGCAATATTATACCTTAACTCCCCAGATATAGGATGGGGTAGTATGAGGGTAGTGGGATTTTGGTTGTTAGAGCCCGAGTCACTTTACAGACTGCTTTTTTCCATAAGAGACATGGCCAGTACCACAGGAATGAATTTCCAGTTCCCATGCATTTATCCAAATTCTTTTTGAAGAGAGTAAGGGGCAGGCTTTGTTTTACTAAGATGGGAAGTTTATTCCATAGACAATGAAGCCTTTGGGTTATGAATCTGTCTCTCCAGCAAGTTCTGTTATAGTAACAACCTAGTTTCAGGTCCATGGGATGCGTAACCCTTATATAATTTTTCTTTCAAATATATAACATTTTCATCAGGGCTGGATCAGAGAATGCCTTGCAAGTCAGGCATAAGTCACCTCTCATTAAATGATATGAGACAGAGTAAAGGGATAGGGCCTTTAGCCGGTCTGCATAAGACATGTGTCTTATGCTTTGTATTTTTTTCTGAGAAACCTCTGGGATCACACCAATTGGTGTAAGTGCCTGGTTAGGTACATGCAGAAGGTAGCATTGTACTCAATTATAGGCCCGATGAGGGCTAAGTACAATGGCACTATGCCTTTCTTTGATCTTGATGCCATGCCTTTACTTATAAGTTAAGCCACACAGAAGAATTTCCTCACTACTGTAGCTTCCTGGTGGTCAAAGTTTAAGTTACTATCTATTTGTGTTCCAAGGTCCTTCACCACTGGATCTACTTTTAGGGGTATGCTATTAATATTATAATTTGCAGGGATATCTGATTTGCTGAAGGGTATGATTATGCATTTTTTAGCATTTAGTCTTAGACCATGATTTTGGCACCAATTGTTGCGGTGGTACAATGGTAGCATTGTTGCCTCACAGCAAGAGGTTCTCCTGTTCGATTCTCGGCTGGAGTGCCTTTTGTGTAAAGTCTGCCTGTCCTCCCCGCGGTCGAGTGGCCTCCAAAGACATGCATGAATGGGTGTGCCTTTGCTGAAGGTTGGTCGTCGGGCTGGCAACTTGACACCATAAAAATCTACTGCCAATTATTAGTGGACCAGAGTTTCACTGTGGCGACCCCTAACCGGGAAAAGACAAACAACAACAGGCCAGTTTGTAGGATGCAGCATCATTTGGGGATTTAGTGATTGCTCCCAGCTTACAGCCATTGGCAAACTTCTTGAGTCAGAAGCCTCCGCCATTGGCTTTCACTTCAGAGAAGTATAAACCAAACAGGAGGAGTTCCAACACTGAGCCCTGTGAGATAATTCTAGTAACAGTTTTTTTTATCATAAGTGGATTCACCTATCCGGACAACGTGTGCTGTCAGGGAGCCAGTAGGCTATCCATCTGACAATGTAGGGGTTTATGCCTAACTCAGTAAGTTTATCTATGATCCCTGAGTGGGGGATTGTGTAGAAAGCATTGGCCAGTTCTAGATAAGCGCTGTGTACCATTTTATCCTCATCCATAACCCTGGTGACTTTCTCAAACAAGGTCACCAGACTGAGCAGGCAAGACCTCCCTTTCACAAAGCCAAACTGGATCTGGTGTTTGGAGAGTTCTTATGTCATTATTGATCAGGTCTATGATAATTCTCTCCATGGCCTTGCAGATAAGACTGGTCAAGGTTATGGGTCTGTAGTTCCCTGGGTTAGTTGATGAGCCCCCCCCCTTGTGCAGAGGGGTGATTGCTGCAGTCCTCCATTCCTCTGGGACAAAGTCTTCCAGAGGCTGTGGTTAAAGAGGGTTTCTAGTGGCCCTGATAGATACTGTTTTAAGCTATTTAAGAAGTATCCTGGAATGTTGTTGGGAGCCATGGAGGTTGTGTTTTTGGCTTTAACAAGCGCAGTAAGTACCTGTTCCCTGATAATGACCAGTAGTGGGTTGGTTGTGGGTATTTCTTTGGATGTGGTAGGAGGTGATGGGAGGGAGAAGTTTAAGTGGAACTTGTCAGCCAGCAGGTTTGCTATAGTTTCAAGCTGGGTGTAAGTGTTGCTGTTCACGATTAACTTGGCATATTGCTGAGTGTTTCACCTGAGGTGACGAACATAATTAAAAAAAGTCTTATCGTTATCTGTCACCTGGGAGGCTATCTTTGCCTCATAATTTTCTTTGGCAGATTTGACCAGCTCTCTAATTTGTTTGTTTTGACTGGTGAGTGTCTTTTTTCATTGCTTTGTCTGTTTATTCTTGGCTTTGGAGAAGATTTTTTGTTGAATAGCCTATTTATGCTAGAGGTCCACCAGGGTGGTTTATTTTTGCCAGTAATCATAGGTTTGACTCAGACAGGTACTGCCTCCTCTATGCAGCAATGAATGTGATTGTGTGGTGCTTTTGTGTACAGCTCAGACTAGGCCTAAGTGTCATCCAGGTTTGGAGCTGTCACTTAGTTTGAGGTAATTGGCCATAGCAAAGTTCTTAACAGGTCTGGAGTTCGATGGGGGTGCTAGGTTAGTTTTAATACTAAAAAAGATCATCATTTTGTGTCAGATCTTAAGATGGAGGAGTTAATGAATGGGAGTAAGCAGCATCTTCCCATGTTTGTGAGTACTAGGTCTAGGATATTTGTACCTCTAGATGGGGAGCTAACGAGTTTCTCCATGGTGTTTGCATTGACAAAGTCCAAAAACGTCTGAGCAAGTGAATTATGGGTTGTTTAACACCCAGTTTAAGGAGAGGTAGTTGAATTCACTCATAAGTATGGTATTAGGCTGAATGTTAAGACATTCCAGTAGGTTTAGGTAAGAGGTGTGGTTTTCCAGACCCATGTTAGGGGATCTGTAGCTAGCAAGGATATGATAGGAGGTCACACCTATGGTTAGTTAGGGATGGAGTAGCTCAAGCGAGTCATGTTGTTGGACCAGTCTAGCAGTGCACTTGTCCTTTATGAACACTGAGACACCTCCTCCCTTTGTTTTATCCTGAGCTAAGGGGGATTGAAATGTATGAAAGGCATTGCAGCCTTTGATATCCAGGGTGCCTTCAATGTATCTGAGCCATGTTTCCTTGACTGCACATATGTCTGTGTCCTCCAGGGTGAGGAGTGCTTCCAGGGAGTGCAGTTTTTTATTTAAACTTCTAGCACTGAGCAGCAGTACCTTTAGGTAGTCATGAGTGATTTTTTTGTTATTTTGGAGGATTTAATAACTTAGCATGGGGTAAAAAAGGCACTATGGGGATAGATAACATTTTTGCCAGTATCCAGAAGCCAAGTGGTGACAAGTGCAAACCATCTTTAGCAAAGCATTGTGGTTTGTTGATCATGTCTCCCCAGGCTGACAGATATTGAATCCCCTTGTTGTTATACCAGAAACTAAGCCAATTGTTGAAGTCAATTAGTTTCTGCTGGTACTGTGGCATCATCATTAGTGAAGGTGGGATGGTACTCAAGGCTAGATTCACACCCCCCTGGGACACATATTCAGAGAGCTCCATCATGTCTCTCTTCATATAGTACAGTGAGGTACGTCTTAGGTCGTTTATGCAACATGGACTATGACCGTGTTATACTGGTACCTGTGGTAAGACTTCAGAACTTATCTCTGTTTTCTATTAATACTTAATGAAATGAGTCTGGAACTGAAACATGCTGTACATGACTAGAATGTTGTACCATAATATTATTAATATATGTATGTATAGAGATAGATATCAAGACACTTATGAAAGACCCTTTTGCTTGTTGTTTCCCTCTCAAACACCCTGCACTTTTCTCGGTCCTAATGCTGCATGAGTTCCATGCCCATTGCTTTGTATACAACTCTGCACTTGGTATGCTTTTTAAAGGCACCCAAGCTCCTGTAAACACTGTGTGTTTCATACAAACCTGTAACAAAATTCCTTGACTAACTTATTGTAACACGACTTGGTAACCACTTAAAATAGAAAGTCATATTCTTTATGCAG
>NC_056728.1:570299457-570304457 GCF_019279795.1 Protopterus annectens | reverse complement strand
TCATGTATGTGACACTGGTTGAAGTTCGGCAGGAAATATAGGGTTGTCACAGTTGATACAAAAACATGTAATAGAATAAGTGCTCAATAAAATATGTAAAAATATGTAAAGAATGGAAATGGAAGAATATGCCACAATAAGGCAGCTTAAATTCAATGGAAGGTGTAAAATAATATAGCAATAACCCACGCCTGGGTGTGGGTAATGCTAAATTTACCCACGGTTGGCGTGGTTTGGTCCCGAGGCCCGAGGACCAAACAAAGCCAACCGTGGGTAATTTAGCATTACCCACACCAGGCGTGGTTATTGCTATTATCATGACATTATTTAAGAAAAGAAACTGTTACTTTTCTTAAATAATGGCATAGTATAATGCCTGTTTACTGCCCTTCCGCAGATGTCTGGCATCCGCGGCAGTTCTGATGTACTGCGCGCATGCGCAGTACATCAGAGCTGTGGGCAAAAGCAATGGAGAAAGCAAGATCTCCGTTGCTTTTTAGTGTCGCTATGTTAAATGAGTTTAACATAGCGAGACAGTTTTTAAATAAGCAACGGACATCTCCGTTGCTTATTTTAAAACTGTCTCGCTATGTTAAACTCATTTAACATAGCATGACTAAAAAGCAACGGAGATCTTGCTTTCTCCGTTGCTTTTTTTTAAAACACTGTCTCGCTATGTTAAATGGGTTTAACATAGCGGGACAGCTTTAAAATAAGCAACGGAGATCTCCGTTGCTTATTTTAAAGCTGTCTCGCTATGTTAAACCCATTTAACATAGCGAGACAGTGTTTTAAAAAATCGAGTTATACTAATGGAAAAAAGTCCGGGCGACCGGACCTTTTTCCATTAGTATAACTCGATTTACAACGGGCATGCTGGCCAATCAGCGTGCACGTTTTGGGGGGATCATGGTATAATAAAAAAATAATAATCTGAAAAAGGTACCACTGCACACAGCTGGAGGGGAAGAGGCAGCAACAGCAAAAACTAGAAAGGAACATGGGCATACACCTATCAGATGGGCTAAAGGTTAACAAGAAAAGTAACAAAGCAGCAAAGTAGACAAGTGTGCCCTAGGAATTTATATGAGGAGATGAAATTATTCCCTTTATAGACAGAGCCTGTAAGACCTCACGTGATATATCCTTTTCAATGCATTACAGTGTTGCATGCTAAGTAGAGTATTATATGGATGTAGACAGCTGCGGTGGTGGTGCTGCGGTAGCGTTGTCGCCTCACAGTAAGACGTTGTCCTGTTTGATTCTCAGCTAAAGCGTCTTCTGTGTGGAGACATGCGTGAATGGGCGTACCTTTGTTGAAGGCTGTGCGTCAGGCCTGGCAAGTCTGTACGTAAAAATCTACTGCCAATCATTAGCGGACCGGAGTTCCGCTGTGGTGACCCCTAACTGGGAAAAGCTGAAAGATACAACAGCAACAACTTCAAATTAACGAAAGACTGCTCACTTACCCGAAAATAAAATCACAGAGACGAAATGTCTGAAACCTGATTTTAATGAACGACTGTATTGTCAGGGTAGGTATTCAGCTGACCAACATTTCATGAAGAAACACACCGGACTATCTCCAACCCATCCAGGTGGGGGAATATGTCCCGACACCCCCCCAATGTGGGGGGATGAGCTCCCCCCCATGCCCCTTAACTAAATATACCAACTCTGAGATCACACTACAGTGGGAAAGGATACATTTCCCTATGTTGGCCAACTGGATACTTACCCTGAGAAATGGTTCGGCGATACAGTCGTTCATTAAAATCAGGTTTCGGACATCTCATCTTGGTGATTATGTCTTCAAATAAGTGGGTTTTCATTAATTTGAAGTAGATGCACACACACACACACACACACACACACACACACACACACACACACACACACACACACACACACACACATATATATATATATATATATATATATATATATAGAGAGAGAGAGAGAGAGACATATATTGATATATATATATTTATATATGATGTTCTGTCATGTATTTTATAACTGTGGAGACCAGTCCCTCATCTTTTAGAATTTTTGAGTAACATTTGTCTCAATTACACCTAAAAGAAGGTTAATCTATTTTGTAGTACAATCTTAAATTAAAAGCCTTCATACATTTCCATGGGCCATATGTCTCATGTGACATTTTTGATGCACCCCACCCCCCCAGACATCAATCAAATAAACTGGTCAGGAGTAAAGTAAAAAAAAAAAAAAAAGATGTTGGTGTTAGATTTGTTAAATTAGTGTGAGAATGTGCTGGAGTAAGAAATATCTGATGATAGTAATGTCACCTCTTCAGTGCCAGCCACAGTGTGTGTTCTTACTTCATTTCCACATTTTGTCAAACAAATTCCATCTGGCATTGTTTATACAAGATCAGCTGCCCAGCTGGAGAAGTTGCTCTGTGCAAATTAGAAATGTTTAAATATTTTGAACAGCATTTGTGTGGGTGTGATTCTTTCAGCTTTTAACGATGCAGCTCCATTTCACAGCAATTAAACTGTGTACATAAACTTATAAAACAATGTTATAAATTTTGTGATATTTAACTTGTCATTTCTAGTTCCATTTAAGTACATGTGTATCACCTAGTAGTTAAAATGAATGAAAGTTCGATATTACAGTGTCCTAGATACATGTTCTCAGTCACTACGTAATCAATGTACCTTTGTATAAGTCACTGATAACATCACACTCTAAATGTACTTTATTATAGGTCTGTCTGTCTCTATCTATATGTCTTCCTGTCTGTCAGTCTCTTATCTTTTCTGTTCCTTGTTCTTTACTTCCAGTTTTTTCTGCTGTTTCTTCACACTGCATATTTTTGTTAGACTGACTTTTTTTATGTTCAGCTTATTTCCTTGTCTCTGTATGTCTAAGTTGCCTCACAGAGTGCTATTTAATGACAAAATCTACAGAACATTCTACTCGCTGGCAATTTACAAAAGATACAGGCTTAGAATTTAAAATATATAACTCTTCCAAGTAAAATCTCTGACAGCTCAATAATTTATTTTTGATATAGCATCTAAAAATGTTTTAATATGTATTTACTGCTTTAGATCTCTCATTTTTTATCAATTTTCATTGTCCCATGGCATTTTATATCTTAATATTAAATTGTATATATATATATATATATATATATATATATATATATATATATATACATATATATAGTCACTCAGATTATTCTGAAAATGTGTTCCTTATCAGGAAAACTCTGATACTTTCGTGTCAGATGTCACCTTTATCCTGTAATGAAGCAAGCACCCTTTTGCTTGTTGCTGAACTTCAGCCTAGATATTACATACATGCTATGTCAATTTGTTCTGTAAGACTCTTGAATTTGTTGAAGTAGGCCTGACAATTTAATAAAAGCATACATACATATTAAGTGCATGCTTTCACACACTCACACACACAAAAAGTCACCCCCCACACCACAGACACATGCAAGTCATTTTCACTGAAACACATATACCAAGAGAGAGAGGAAGAAAGGAAGGAATGGATGTTATTAAATTCTACAGGTATACCAGAACAAAAACATATGAATATTTTGGTTTTCCAGTCTACACTGTTATACATTTGTCCAGTTGCCCTGTCTCATTGCATTTCATCAGTCAGAGGTTTTTGGGATTTGTGAACAAGTAACGGCTTTCATGCTGTTTAAAGAAAGTAGTCCTCAGGCCTCTGGTTTATCAGGAAAGGGATGCAAAACCTCAGATTTCTGCTCAGGCTAATGGTGCTATGTCTGCTTCAGGCAGACCATTGATGTTCAGTAGAGTGATAAACAAAGTCCTCAAGTACCACAATGTGTCAAGTTCTAAAAGAAAGAGCTAAGTGAATATGTCAGTCATACCTACTTTGAGCAGCTGTAATACCCTCTCTGTCTTCCCACCTATCCATTCTCTTTTCAGTTACAATATGGTAGTCCACATTATGTAACAGTCTGTAAATATTTCTTGTTTAAAAGGCGGTGGGAGTTGTGCAACTTCCAACAGCATTATAACACTGGTTATCACCCTATCCTTTTAAGGGTGTATATCATAAGCTCGAAAGCTTAAAAGAGCGAACGCTCTTTTATTGAACTGTAAATATAAAAAAACACTAAATAACGAATACATGGAAAGCAATTTTTTTTTCCAAGGGAAAAAAATCACTAGGCTGTTTTTGGGACTTTGCCATTTCCTCCACTGTGGTGCGATCTCTGAGTTGGTATATTTAAGTAGGGGGGTTGGAGATTGTGGGGGTGAAACCCCCTACTTTATTTTGTGTTTGCATTTGTTTTTTTTGTTTGTTTTTTTTTCTTTGTGGAGCAACGATTGTTTTCCCTGGGAAAAAAAAATTGCTGTTCTGTGTTTTCGCTATTTAGTGGTTTTGATGTTTACATTTCAGTAAAAGAGTGTTCGCTCTTTTAAGCTTTCGAGCTTATAATATAGATCCTCCTTTTAAGGCTACCTGCTAGAGGTAAATGTAATTTAGCACATTATGTTATTTTCTGTTTGTATTGCTATTATGCTAAATATCCTATTGTAGTGCCAGTATTAAAACCAACTGTAATAATGTAGATTGACAGACAGTGGAGGATGTTGCACTTCCAGCTAGACTGCATCCTCTGTAAGGCTACCTTCTTGAGATACATAGATTTTCTTAGTAGGGATTGTTATTTTTGTACATCTAGAGTGCTTGTTCCCATTGTTAGGTTCATTTGTATGTGTTTGTAATCAACTGTAACGTATGCCTTTTGCCTTGTGCTTAAGATGCCGATGAAAAAGACCTGACTGAATTAGTTCAGCAACACCTTTACAAAGCATAAATAAGTAAAATTATTTCCTTCCCCAGCAGTCACCTGGCTATCTATAGATTATTATACAATTTTTGGTAGTATGAAATTCCATAAGCAAATAGTTAACTAAGCAGTCAGACAACATTCAGATATAGGTGTTGTGAGATGTGTACAGGAACAGGAAACT
>NC_056728.1:570221957-570296957 GCF_019279795.1 Protopterus annectens | reverse complement strand
CTGCAGTCATACAAATTGTTCCACGGCTTCCTCCTACAGCTTTATTTTATTTTATTTATTTTTATTTACATTTTTTTCACTGGGTTAGTCCCACTAGGTAGTGGCCTGATTTTCAGGGGAGGCCCAAGGTGGTTTTAGTATTGACTAGGGGAAAATATACCAGGGCACTGTGGAAATTTCCATACTCTTTTTCATAAGTGCAGTGGGATCTTTTACATCCAGTTGAGCTCCCACCAACTTAGGCATATAGTGTCTCAATGTAACATCTCATCTGAATGACTGTTATGTCTGCCTACTGATGAGTAGACCACGTGAAAAGGCTAGCTGTACAACTAATAACCAAAGTGCTTAGTCTGTATGAAATGCAGAGAAAATATGTTAGATAACTGTGCTTACAGCCTTGCCAAAGTAGAATGTGTGGGCCCTGATGTTTATTTCTTGGTTACACCAACGGAATATTTGAATGATGAATCATCCGTTAAAACATATCAGGCCTATCATAGTCAGATCACTAAGTTACAGGAAACTAGAGGGAAATTAAACTACTTCATCATTAGTTGTAGTAAATATGCAAATGTAAAGTTTTACATATTTGTATGATGGGGCACAAAGTCGACATAGATTACTTTAAGCCTCCTTTCTCTCCTTACTTCATACACTAAAATGTTGCTTTCCATACACACCCATGTTACTCTAATGAAGGAGCGTATGAAAATCTGTCAAACTTACAGCTTATTATATAGTCACATAATCTGTTCTAGTGATCCTTCCCACCCAACTGACTTTCTAGAATCATTTAACTTTGCATTATGTCACCAACAGTTGTCCTTTCTTCTTCTGAGTATGAATTAAAGTGTGTTAAATAATTCTTTATAATCTGGGATCCCAGATTCATTACTGTCATAGTAATACATGGTATAGAATCTACCAGGCTGCAGTCCTTATAAAGGTCTGGTCTCCAAATATGAATACTGTACTCTGAATGTAACGTCATAAGTGCACTGCAAAGTGTCTCTCTCTCTCTCTCTCTGTATCTGGTAGCAATGATAATCCTTTTCTTAAGGAAGTTAAGAATCTTCCATATCTATCTTTTTTTCCTTTTACTTTTACACCGTCTCCTGTCTTGAAAGGAACACAAAAAGGCAATGTGACACTGGTAAGAACTATGACCATGACTTATTAAATTGTGTTTCTTCAAGGAACCCAGTAAAACTGGAATCATTCACTATTCTGTTGTTTCCAGCCTTTCAAACATTCAAATAGTTAAAGTTTACATTTAAATAAAAGGGTCAGGGGAATAACTTTTCAATCTGCATAAAAGAAAATCTCATGTGATGAAATGGCCCAGGACTTGTTGGTAAATGACACTGTATACTTTCTTTTTGGGGAAAAATGACAGTCAGATGGAAAATTACTAAGAACTATTAATGCTGCATAGATTGCAATAGGCAGTGAGTCTGAGAAGAATTTTGATTTGCTGATTTTGAAAATTGCAAAAAATTGAAAAATAGAAAACAACAATATAAGAAAATTATGGGTGATTTTATTGAATAGAGTCATGGGAAAGGATACTTTAAAATGAACTATTAAAGAAATTGAAGAAACGAGAAAAAAGACTCAGTTCATGAATTCATTATTTATGGAGGACAATGTTAAAGAAGTTACCACTGAAGGCATCAAGACAGTGTAAACAAAAGAAGAAAGGAAATGTGTCTGCATGCATGCGTGTGTATATATGTGTGTGTGTGTGTGTGTGTGTGTGTGTGTGTGTGTGTGTGTGTGTGTGTGTGTGTGTGAGAGAGAGACAATGAAGCATTTTTTCTCACTAAATGGTCTAAAATTAAGGAAGGAACAAGGATAAGTAAGTTAGATTTGAGTATGATAGCATATAGGGACCATGCGGAAGTTCAAAAAGAATATATAGATAAGCGCATAAGGTATTGTTTTTTCATGTGCATTGTTTATATGGAAGGCTATACGTAATGTGCTGCTACTTATTAAAAAAAATGGGATGTGGTAAATAGTTTAACAAAAATAAGGTTTTGGTTATGTTTTAAATGGTGGAGAGGGTAAGAACAATTAATGATTATTATTTAATATTCATAATATTTTGCTTTTGGAGTTTCCTTTCTTTTATTTAGTCGTGTACATGACATGCCAGCATAAGTTTTGTATAAAAATTGTTATAGATGCATTATTTTATCTATATTTTTTAATAAAATCTCCCTCCTCTTTTAAATAGGTGATGTGCAGTCTTCTTCATCTATTTGCACTTCTAGTACCTAAAGCTGAAAACTTGATAAAAAGGTAATTCCATAAGGAAACAGACTAGAAGAGAAATGCACAATGCTCCATGCTTGTAAACAGAAGTACTGACTGAAACTTAAGCAAGCAAGAACAAAATTATGTATGATGGTCAACCCTTATTTTTGTTAGCTTAGTAAAACACAGTAAAGTGCTCAGTGGATAAAGTCAGTATAAAGAAAATTAAAATAAAATGCTGCAAAAAATGTGCTTTTAATATCTTAAGGCTTGTTTGAGAAGGTGCCTTGGCTAACACAGTACTCCGGCTTCCTCGTCCCTTCACATTTTAAAACCTTTCTTAAAATGTAGCCTGTTACTAAGGATAGATGAAGTAATACACCCACAGAGCAAAATAAAAGAAAAAAATAAACTGAAATATAAGAAATAACATTCTGGGCTGCTCAAGCTAGTCAAACCTTTGCACAAACCGAAGTGGCTCTTGTGTATGGACTGTCCTTTCAAGTGCTTCTGCACACTATTTTCTGTTACTAGGGGCCAGGAGAAACTATAACCGCCGAACAAAATACACAGTATGCTAGGTTGCAAAGTCTGTTAAACAGCTACACAGAACAAAGCCTAAAACACTTTTAAATGCTTCCTTTGTTGAGAAAGAATGACTTTTTTTCTCCAGGGCCTTTCAAATTTCAGTAGCTTATAAGATCTATGTGAAACTACTTCCCATGAATCCACATACTTAATCATCAGTCTGGGATCTGTACACAGAAAATAGGGTATTAATTGAACCTACATAAGATTCACTGTAAACTATCCCATTTTCCAAATATTATCCTACGCAGCCCATGATTTTTTATAATGTATATTATTTTTCAAAAGGGCTGGCTACATTTTCCCCTAATTCCTATGACTTTTATAGATTTTTTCCCTTAATTTGGAAGCTGACATAGTCCTCATGTTTTTGTCTTGCAAGTGTATTCAATGTTTTAAGACATTTAAATGTAAAATTAATTTCTAAAAAGGCAGCAGTAAACAGCACTTTTAGTGTGTTCTGTGGCATTTGCACTGTTTCTGTTTTAAGTAGTCATCCAGTAGCAGGGAATGTTACTTACACTGTTCTATTTTACTCAGTACTTTGTACACATGCAACATCTATGAAATGACAGGAACTTTAGACAAATGGAGGCCTGCATGATGTAACATTTTTGAGCCAAACAATGATTTCTGGGATACTGGATGGCAACCTGAATTATCCAAACCATGTCAATATGCCAGCCTCCAGGTGGTCAGACTCTGGAATTACTTATAAAAATATTTAAAATCCTGTAAATAACCCCAGAGTGCTGTTAAAGTATAGGAAACATCATGCCATGATGTTTTAAACATGTTTTTTTGAGTCTGTAGGTGCAGTACTTCAATTATTTAATAGGGGGGGGGGGTCATCTTACAGCCAAGGGTGTAGCTAGGCATACCGAGTGTCCTCAAATGAGTAAATATTTTCTGAGCATCATTTGGAGACTTCAATACTCAAAAGCTCAGAATGTTTAGAATTATGTAAAGAAATATTTACAGTTTAGAGGTACAGAAAGAATGTTTGTGAAAAGAATATACCTTTAAAATAGCTTTTTATAAATGCTAACATTTGGAAATAAGTTATCCCTATCCTATATGTCTGGGGGATATCATTTTGAGGGTTGAGTACATTTTTAAAATGATAGGTAGGTGGTGGTGGGGCAATAACATTAGGTTTGAGTACAAAATGTAAATTTCTATCTACACCCCTGCTTACAGCTACCAGTATATTACACCATGGCTGGGTTCTTATGGGCTGCTATATAAATGTTATAAACGTTTAAATGGCTATGTACCTAAGTTTTTGTGTCAATTATTACTAGAAAATCATTTTTAAGCAGTGAAAATACCCCACTGTCATGGAGATATGCTCTCATCTTACCCTCATGTGAGGCAATTAAAGATCCTTTACTATAAGAATGCTAAGGATACTGTGTTTTACACACAAGGCAATCAGTGCTTATGAGCCTGGAGTGAGATTTGTATCCCTTCACAGTGCCTTGCTCCACTTGTCTTCCTGGAAAGTATAAGTACATTTACCATTCTGACAATGTCTATTACACCTCTTCAAATTAAAGACAAAAAAGAGTAAAAAAAATGTAGGAAATAATACATCATAAAAAGATGGCTTTGTTAACTGCTGGAAGTCCCAACAATAAAATGGAAGTTTACAATCTTTCCTCTAGAGAATACTATTTGTGCCACTACACAAACTTGGTATACATATCCAAAACACATATCACAAGAGCATGAATTAAAAACACAATGGACCCAAGATATATTTGATTAATTATTGGGTCCTGGGTAAATTGTACCGTGTACACTGATTTAAATGGAGAAGACCAGGACAGTATTCTGAAAAGTGAACTGATTAAACTAAAAAAAATGGCAATAGAAAATCAAGAAGAGCAAAAAAAAAGACTGTATTTGAATGAACAAAAAACAAAATGTTTAACATTTACTTGCTCACTAGACAATTTTCCAGAAGAAAATGTCATCACATGTAGCAGAAATCAGGACAGGAAGATAAAATAACATTTAGTGGATAGCAACTTGAAGGTAGGGAAATAATATTACATCAAAACTCAAAGAAATTGCCAGCTGAAAGGCACAGGAGAAATGAAAAAGAGCCAAAAATAAATCAATAAAAGCATTGAATTTACTAGGCCATATCTAATATTAGTATGTTCCATAAAAAGTCTTACCTTACATTTCAAATGAACATGCAAATTAATCTGAAATTATTATATATTTACATGTATTCACAAAGAATTTGCTCTTGACAATTCTTTTCTGACATAAAAAAATGCAGAGTGGTACAAGGTTCAATCCTGACCTCAGGAAAATATCTGTGTGGAATTTGTGTGCTCTCCTTGGGCTGCTGTAAGGTTCCTCCTCCTTCTCAAAAACATGACAGGAGTTTTCACCTCTTATGCCAATGTGCTCCCACCATAAAGCCCAGCAGTCCTGGATCAATAAGCTACTGGCCATCTGGTGTCCAGTTTCCCATCTTGGATTACCTGGAATAGTTTTGTTGAATGAAAGCTAGACATAAAACCAATCAGTCTGCCAAATGTGAACTAAGGATTGCTACACTCAATATAAGCTGACTGACAGGATATAACATGAAAGTGGATGACATAATTGTAAGGAGGAGGCTGGACATCCTGTGTATCAGGAAGACAAGATGGAAGGGCAGTGCTCTAACTTCACTTAGTTTATGTTCCAAAGTCTACTACTCAGGGGGAGGACAGACTAGAAATAGTGTGGGTATTGAGGTGAGGCAGAGGCTTCAAAAGACAGTGAGGGATGTCATCAGAATTAGTGACAGACTCATGGCAATCAGACTCCAGTGTAAAGATAGGGCACTGCTCAATATCTTAGTCTATGGCTTACAGCAGGGCTGTAACAGCAAGGAAAAGAGTGCATTCAGCAGCAGCTGCAGGACCTATTAGATAAAGTGGGACAGCATGAGCTGCCGTTGATTATGGGGGACCTGAATGTTCATATCAGGATAGACAGACAGACTATGATATAAAGACTGCCAGGGGCCACATGGGTGGGAGCAACAGGAATAAAAGAGGGATGATTCTAGACTTCTGTCTTGCAAACAGCTTGATGGTGGCCAGTGCATGGTTCAGCAAGAGAGACAATCACACAATCACATACAAGAGTAGCCAACATGTAACTATGGTAGACTTCCTCCTAGAAAGGAAAGGGCACTGGAGTAGCACTAGAAATTGCAAAGCTATCCTCATTGAAACAGTCGGTCCTTAGCACAATTCACTGTGTCACTGTGGACATTGAGCATACTGCTGTTCATAATTGGGATGGACTACATTAGCAAACATGTTGGAGGGGACAGAGCAAGAAAGCTGCTGCATGATATGATGTGGGATTACAGACAGACTCTGAACAAGACGTTCAGGAAATGATAACAGAATGGAATGGAAAACCAAAGGCACATGGGGGAGGAAACTGAGTGCAGACAAGACAGTTGTCATTGCAGCAAATGAGAGAAATAAGAAGAAGCCGAGAACTGAGATGAAATGACAAATAGTGGAACAGGTTAACCGCTTCAAGTATCTGGTTGAGGTGGTTCAGGAAAAGGGAAGCCTGAATGAGGAGGTTAATGTGCGTGTTCAGTAGCTGTGCGGCCCTGCCCATCAGGTGCACATACTCTGTGTTAAATACATGCCTGATCATGCACACAACTGGCGGTATGGTAGAGTGATATCCATGGCCATTGCCATTGTAAATATATAGTAGGATGGCCTGGCCTGGCTGTGACTACAAAGCTGCACACACCGTGACTGGCAGAAGCAGTGAAGTGTGAAACATACCCGACCTCGTAGCATGGAATAGTACTGATAACACATGACATTATTGGCACAATTAAGACAGCATCTCGTTATATTGCCTCATTAGCATAATCGTTGTGGTCTTTCTCTTTTTATCTTTTTCTCACAAGACACAGCTGATTCCTGGAGCACATCTCTAAATAGGAAGTTGAGCACTACAGCTGTCATATTGTGAGACACTTCACTACATAAAGATACAGAATGCGGCAACCATATAATATTGCACAGTAACAAAATATAAGGAAATCTATAGCAGAGAGGAGGAATCTTAATACACACCATACTGTAGAAACAAATTCAGGATGTGTGGCTGCCACTCATAACTGTCATTACAAAATTATTGCTGTGTGCTATGACTACAGTGGCCCTGGCAAAGACGGACCAGACAGGGTGGTGGGGTAAACATAGTTAGGGCACAAGGAAACAGAATGGAAATGTTCCAGAGCTTCAGTTGGGAGGGTAGGCAAGTCCAAAGTGCCACAAGGACAAGCAGAACAGTTGCTTTTGGTGTGGTGAGGAGCAGCCAGCTATACCTAACTGTCCATAAAAGATTGTAGTCCTTTCTGGGGACAGCTGCACAGACCATAGGGAAATAGGTAGAACATACATTTAGGGGCTGGGAATCCAGGGAAGGAACAGGAAGGGTATGTTGCTTAGCTGCATGACAGAGGATGCTGGGCCTGCAGTTCTGTGGTCAAAGACTGTGCTTTGGCAGTGTAACAATATCCAGTATATGCTGACCACTTGCCACATTTAACACAATGTGGCAGAGTGTCACTGCAGTTCATCTATAATTGCATTACACGACCCGGTCCCTACCAAAGGAGAGGTGGGGTTAGTGGGCTGTTGATCACTGTTCACCATGGACATATGTTTTCCTAGAGGTGTGCTGGGTGATTTCAAGTACCCTGCCATTAACTGGGAAAACTACTCATGTACCAACGCCATTGGCCAATGGTTCTTGGAATTCATAAATTCCAATGCCCTGGATCAGCTAATCCTTAGTCCCACCAGGGGCTCCAATATCCTAGACCTGGTCATTACCAACATGGGAAATCGATGCTCCACACCTTATGGTCACTCCCTTGTTGGTCAGGTCTGACCATAAGCTAATCACCCTTGACATCCACATCCCACCCCCACCCCCCAGTAAGGAAACCTCCGTAAAAACTTTCCCAAAGCCAACTTCATGCTACTCAAGTCAGAAGTGACAAACTTCATGACACCCATGCAGACGGGAACTGAAAGTTCGACTGCTGAATCCTACACTAAGGCACTGTATGAGCACATCCACTCGTGCATGAATCGTGCCATCCCCAATAGAAGCAAGACTATCTCCTCCAAAAAAAGTAAGCCAATCTGGTGGTCCCTTGCCATAAACAAACTTGACAACAAAAGGAAGAAACTGTTGCAGAAAAGAGGAAAATCCCAGGATGCAAAAAAGCTCCCTTACCAGCCTCAGTAAGAAGCTGAGATCCCTCATAAAATCCTCCAAAGCTAGTTATGAAAATAAAATTGCCAAAGATTCCAAAGACAACCACAAGGCATTTGATAGCTATGTCAAGAATCTAAATGGCAATGCTCAGATCTGCTCTGAGCTACAACAGAATGGCATTAAATATACTGATCCCAAGGATATTGCCAATATCTTGGCAGATCGATTCAGTGCAAACTTTACCCCCCTCTCACCCCCTAAAGGGCCCATCTCAATACCGAAAGATTGCCAAATTCCGGTAATAACGGCCACACAGATAAAAAACGCCCTCTCCAAAGCTAAGAATACAGCATTCATGGGACCAGACAACATCCCAGGCTGTGTATTTACATGAACTACAAAATGAACTGGCACCTCACCCAAGTGTCATGTTTAATCATAGCCTCACCTCAGGCTTTGTGCCCACTGAGTGGCGCACAGCTACAGTTATCCCACTCCACAAGGGGAGATTCACCTTGGATCCCAGGAACTACTGCCCCATCAGTCTGACGAGCCTGATCTGCAAGGCCATGGAACATATTATCATGGAACTTATAAACAAAGACATTGACAACCTTCAAATACTGGACCCCACCCACGTTGGGTTCGTGAAGGGATGATCCTGTCTCCTGAACCTGATTGACTTCTTTGAATCAGTCTCCAGAGCTGTAGACAAGGGTAAGGTGCTCCACACAGCCTATCTAGACCTCACAAGGCCTTCAACACCACCTCCCACTCTGGAATCATAGATAAACTTACTAAGCTGGGCATTAATCCCTACGTCACTTGATGGGTTGCCAACTGGCTTACTGACAGAACCCACACTGTAAAAGTAGCCAACTCCAAATCCAGCTCCAGACAAGTGACAAGTGGAGTACCTCAGGGTTCAGTCCTGGGACCGCTCTTGTTTGGCATCTACTTCTCTGAAGTACAGGCCAACATTAAGGGATGCTGGCTAACAAAGCTCACAGATGACTGCAATCTGGGAGCCATTACTGAATCCCCAAATGATGTGGATATTCTACAAAAGGGCCTTACAGAAACAAATGATTGGTGCCAGAGCCATGGACTCAAGCTCAATGTCAGGAAATGTATAGTTATCCCCTTTGGGAAAAAACATGTACCCATGAATTACCACATAAGTGACAGTACACTAAACACTGAAAGTAGGATAAGAGACTTAGGGACACAGGTGGGCAGTGGTCTCACCTTCAATAACCACATCTCCACAACAGTCATGAAATCCTTCTATGTGGCAGATGTCATCACTAAGGGCTTTTCATCCAGAAAAAAGGAGGTTATTGTCTCACTTTACTCATCCCTCATTAGACCCATTATAGAATACAATGTCCCGTTTGGTATGTACCTCTCAAGACATCTGCAACAATTGGAAAGGCTGCAGAAATACCTCAGTAAAAGAATCACAGGCCTAAAGCAGATGCCCTATGCTGATCGTCTAAAAAAACTCCACCTATATACTCTGTCACATATCATCTACTCAGAGGTGATCTCTGCTTAACATACAAGGCCATGTCAATCCCAGAGCTGTTGGACATGCTACACTTAAAGAAATCCCAATCCCTCAGAGACACTTGCTCCAGGGATCTAAACCTTGTCATCACAATGAACAAAACATGCTTGGAGGGATAGATTCCTGACCTAGAGACTACCCAGACTCTGGAATAGACTGTCCATACATGTCAAACAGAGGCCTCTTTGGCCCTCTTCAAAAGGAACCTTGATGATTGGATGGGAGATAGGACATTCACCCTGGGGATCACGTCAGTCACCCTGCTAGACAGGGGTCCAGGGAAGTAAATAACATGGGAGGAAATAGCCAGGGAATTGTTATGGCTAGCCTTGTATAGGCCCTAGGAACGATAGCCTAGTACCAACCAATGAACCTATGAGCCCTTACTCAGTTCCTCCTGTGCTGCTGGGACACTAAGGTCAAACAGTGCTCCGGTCTTCCCCTAGCTGTAGCCGTTTGCATAACACCATGTTGTGTGGCATGGCATACACCACATATACTGCATGTCTCAAAAGTATATTACATGTGCACCACCAAATGCATCCAAACAACAGAAGTGAGACCTTAACACTCCAAACACATGTATGATAATGGTTTGTGTTTTAGGTCTTCACAAAGCATGATGTTGCATGCCCTCTCTGTCTAAGGGCTGTGGATGGGGGGGGGGGGGTATCAGCCATGGCTACGAAGCATAGGTACTATCAACAGCAGCATCCCATAATAAACACCATTATGAACTGTGTGCTCTGTATATCATGTTACCAGACTTTCATGGGGTCTAGGGTTGGTAATGTGTGGATCTACCAACTAGGTGACTATGTGAAATGCTCCCCAAACATGAAATACTGTCATATATAGGAATCATGGGAACTGACTGGATGGCACATGGACATGAATATAATACCCTGTGTGTTGTTCAACACCTGGCAGTTGATTGATGGAAATCTTTCCAGCTGATATATCAATTGCCAAGGTGTCTTCTTTCGCAGTGACTGCAAGCCCTCCCTGTGTTTGTTTGGGTTTTTTCCTGGTGCTCCAGTTTCCTTTCTCATTCCAAAAACATGCAGTAGGTTGATGAGACACTCTAAATTGGCCATAAATGTGAGTTCATGCATGTCTGTGTGTGTGTGGGGGTTGAACATTGGCTTGACATGATGGTCACTGCTAATGTGATACCCCAAGCCTGTGTGCAAAAATGGAAAAAAAGAAGGTTATGGATGGATGAAGACCAAGTGGTGGCTTGATGGTATGAGGGTGCAGTCAGTGTTCCCCCAAGCAGCTCAAAGACATGAACTCTATCATAAAATGACTTTTCTCTTCTGCTCTCTGATGGACACACATCTACTCCTCTGTGTGCATCAGCATTATATGTGGGAAATGGTGCCAGATTCACAAGACCGAGTCCAGCAAAACTACTATCTTGTTGCCAGTTGGACACTGAGTGGTTCACATAGCAAGAATGGTTAATGCTACACAAATGTTTTTGACCACTGGGATAGGCATTCCACACATTTGAAGGCTACATCACTCAGTCAGCTCCTGTATGATATCTCTGTCCACACAGTAGTTTTCAACTATGTCCCGGATGTGGAAAAGATGGATTATCAGATGGTTACTGCAATGTGAAGGGTAGCAGCACCCAATATTCTGGGCAATGGCTTCCAAAGCAGTACTAACACATTATGAGTGGCTAAAGTAGATGCTACTCTTAGCATTAGTGCACAGGTAATAACACTGATCAGTGATCACAGACAAATGCTGATGTGCAGAAAAGTTCATCTCACTATTTCGGTAGTGCCACAGTGTGTGCTGTTGTCATTTGCACAAGGTGTGGGTCTCATTAGCATGCTGACACTTATTTGCATGTCATTATGTGGCCATCTGCATCTGATGCAAGTCATACTATTTTCCATACTAGTGCATTCTTGGAGTCTGAATAAGTCCTTCGCTGTGAGTGCAGCTCACCATCCTCTTTCATTTAATGTAACTTGCTGATTGTTGCTAAATACTTTCCCGGTAAACAAATGTTAAATAAATAAATAAATAAATAAAAATACCCTGATATTTTTTTAGTATTCAGAGTGATCAGAAAGGTATTTTATATATCACTGTCTATCACTGTTAAATGTCAGTTTTATACAAGAACAAGTACAGCAACACACAGGAGGAAATTCTTACAGGTGTAAACACAGCAGTAAGCTTTCTGAATTTAGAGACAACCATAACATGTTGCTCCAGTACAAACTTATGCAACACCATATAGGGCTGGTCCATCGGCCATGCTGTAGGCTAATGAGGCAGTCCAGGGGAGAGGCATATGCTAATTAGCCATATGCTCCCTCCCCCAGAACTACCTCCAGGAAAATATTTCCATGCCAAATGATTCATGAAATTGCTTGGACATGTGGATCAGCAGGGGGCAGCATAGCCAGTTGCCTAGGGTCCCCCTGGCTGGGGGGGCACTGGCTAGGGGGCCGCCACATTTACTTTTTAATTAATCAATTAAAAACATAAAAAATTTCTTTAATAGAGCATATTTTTCTTCATTTAGAAGACACACTCATTCCGCATGTATCTTTAGTATAACATATACACTCAACATGGATATACCTTCTTGGCTCACTCCACATGAATGTAACACTAACACATTCTGTGTGGAAGTTAAACTAATTATTGCTGCCCTTCCACTGCAGACTTGTCTTGTTGCTGCTGCCATTCCATTAGTAAGTTGCTGTGTGTGTGTGTGTGTGTGTGTGTGTGTGTGTGTGTGTGTGTGTGTGTGTGTGTGTGTGTGTGTGTGTGTGTGTGTGTGTGTGTGATACCCAAGAAATCTGGGCAAAGCCTAAAATAATTGGGGCAGGATATTGCTCTTATAAAAGTTACGAGAATAACAGGATCTGGGTTAGAATGCATTTTCCGAAGGATATGAAGTCCGAAACTCAAATTAATGTCATTATTTGACTTCATGTCTTGGTGATTTTTCAGAAACCCACAAAATTTATGAGAAACAATCCAAAAATATGAGTCAAAGATCTGGATAGTTGAGAGAGAGTGTGATATCCTAATTAAGGATGGCAGGTTTATCAATTAATTTACTCAGGCTCAAACCCCGTACTTTGGTTATAAGACAAGAGCCTGAATCCTATACATCAACTAACAGACTGCTCAAGGAATGGTGAGTTTCAGTGCATTTTCCAGGAATTGAGGAGAAGTTTACTGTTGCTCCTGCTGTTTGCAAAACGCAACTGTTTTGTTTAGCAAATGGCAGTTAGTGTTTATGCTTTAAAACTTGAAAACACTGTTTGTAGTACAACTGTTATCTTTCTACTTGTACACTGTGTAGATGGATGTGATGCCTAGTAACTATAAACCTGTCATTTTGTCAGTCATTCCCTGTTGCAATATTACCAGCTTACCAACCTTTTTTTAATGTAACATAGACAATTAATTCTTGAAAGGCAGCAAGCACTGAATTTGTAGATGAAACACTGAAATGTAAAGCTGTTTGCCAGTAGCAACCTGTTCATTAATTACAGATTTCTTTAATGTGGGATTATTCAGATGACTTTGACTTCTGTACAGATTGTGCAAATTGACTGATATTGGTGGATTGTAATGAGAGAAGTCAGAGGGGCCTTTTATGGCTGAAATGTTCTGAAATGGGTAGTTTTGTCATATTAGTTCATACATTTTGTCTCATTGCTTAATGGAAAATTTATTTATTTATTTATTTATTTTACATTTGTTTACTGGGATGTTCCGTCTTGGTCTACAGAAGCCATTTTCAGTGGAGGCCTAGGGAGGAAAGCTCCACATGCAGTGCAATACAAATACATTATAGTAAACAATACAAGTGACCTGAGGAATAGTATACAGAAATAAGTTGATAGAACGTAAGCTTGGTTACAAGATATACTACACCTCTGGACAATTCTATAGAGTTATATCATTATAGACAATTTCAGTCATTATAACAACATATACATAGCCTATGAGTAGATAAAGTGTACAAAGGTAGTATATTGGTAGTACAATATATGACATTGCTTGTTATAGTATATGAAAAATAAAAATGTTGGTTTTAGTTAGGAAAATTATAGCAGAAGAGTTAGTGATGTAGAAAGATAGTGAGAGAGTTAAGAAGAGCAGAGGCATTAAAAATGCTCATAACTACAAATTTAAAATACACTCCAACAAGTGGTGCTGGATTATACAAGGAATATAATTTAATACAATCATGAAGGTGAATGAAAGAACATATGCCTGTATGTATGGTCCCTAAAATGTGTGGAAGGAATCTATGATTTGAAAACAGCCCAAAGATAAACAATTAGCCAGTAGTCTGATGCATTTTCTTTGATGTGGGTTTCAACGCCATTTCAATGAAGGCGAGTTTCAAGGACAGAGAAGTTTACTGTTCATTCTAAGTCTGTTTTCATTATGAGACTGTATTGCTTGCTTAGCAAATGACTATCACTGTTTATTCTATAAATTTTGAAATAAAAGTTTTAAACTAAATCAAAATATCTGTAATCATTGAAGAAGAAAGCAAGAAGATTGTATGCACACTGACAGGTTTGAACTGTGTTTATGGTAACTGGGGAGAAACAGCCAAGTAAAGGGACACTGAAATGGCTGTGGGGAGTGCTACTGTGTAGGGAGGCATCCATTACACTGTCTAGGACCCCAATTGACCATGATCTGGCTCTGTTGGGACAAACGTTGTGAGAAGCAGTGAATCCTGAGAATGGAAAGCCCTTTTTGTTTCATTAAACCATTCTCTAAAGCAAATGCCCTTGTTAAGACATTTAACTTGTTTATTAGCCCTATTGCATTGTAATGGAAAACTTTAATATTTCTTCCTACAGGATTTTCTCTTTGTATACTCTATCAGCCCAATGATTTGTTTTCATAAGACAAATGCTCGACATCTGAAAACTTGAAACAGTGTTAAATGACAGGTAAAATCTACCATCAGAGAAACAAAATGCTTCAAAATTTTCATTGCCCACACATGATAATCATTTAGTTTTGTTCAGAAATAATCAACTTTATTAGGCAACAACTGAATTGTACAGCCTTCTTCGTAATGAAATGATCTCACTTAAACAACACTCATAGCCCTGCTCATCTATTACATTGGACAGATCTGCTAGGTAACTTCTCATTTCATACAAAGGCATTTTGTTCACACTATTAACACCAATATGAAAACATAAAAAGAGTACTTGTGGGATTCAATGAACTCCATGTAGGCTTCAGCAAGCCTACACAGAGTTTAAGTGTTTGTGCGGTGAGCAGCAGTGGTGATTGCATATTCATGCCATGTAACATGTTTAAACATAAACAGGCACGGTTTCGTGGCCAGCAACTGGAAACCATGTAAAGCAACATGTATAGCAAACTCGCTTACTTTAGAGCAAACTAGGTTAGTGGTTTTCCATGGAATTCCACAATGATTACCAAGGTTTATCATATAGTAATGTATATGACTCAAACACAGTACAGGAAAGTATATACAGTGCAGAGTAATGTGGAATCCCATTCCAGGCAATATTTGCAGAAGTTGTGTAAATGATCTGTAAGGGTACATGGACTGCCATTTAAAATAAACAGTCAAAGAAACATACGTAAACTGGAGAAACCACTTTATAGAAACACAGCAGAAAATACAGCAAAGCTTTCAGGCATAAAAAACCCTTCTTCAGTGCATTACAAATTACAATTGAATAGCATACTGAATTTATACAGGGTCATTATCACATGACCAGCAGCCCATCAGTCATATGACACACAGACAATATTAAAATAAAATATTTAAAAATCATTTTTAAACATATTTTACTTAAGCTTAGTATGTTGTAAATGTTTTAAAACAGGTTTTAATGTAAAAATGTCCTGCCTTATATAAGTGGTACATTTTGAGTTATCTCTGCTTAATATCTGAGCTTTGGCCAGCTAACATTTTACCTGAAATCAACTGGACGTATAAATGAATTTAAGTACACTGTGTTGGAGAGAAGCCTTCTAGCTTATCAGTGGGAGTGGTAAGCACTAGGTAACCTATCTACCACAGGAGGAGTGGTTTCTGGCCCAGAAATTATAGTTTATTTGCCATTTTGGAAGCTTTTCCATCTCTTTCAACCTTCTGATTTAAAAGCCTGTGTTTGTGCTTGTTTCCTGCTTTTCCTGTTACTAGTCTAGTCCAAGTACAGATTTGCTGTATCCAGGACTCTTTGTAAGCTTCTGAGCCCCCCAAACCTTTCTGTGTTTGACGGAAGCCTTCTAGCTTATCAGTGGGAGTGGTAAGCATCAGGTAGCCTATCTACCATAAGAGGAGTGGTCCCTGGCCCAGAAATTGTAGCTATTGACTGATTGAGCATTTTATTTCTATCTCTTTCAACTTTCTGGTTTGAAAGTCACACTTGTGCCTGTTTTCCGCCTTTCCTATAGCTAGCCTAGTCCGGTTACAGAGTTGCTGTATCCAGGATTGTTAGTAAGCTTCTGAACCCCCCCCAAGCCTTTCTGTGTTGGAGGGAAGCCTTCTAGCTTATCAGTGGGAGTGGTAAGCGCTAGGTAGCCTATCCTCCATGGGAAGAGTGAGTTTTGGCCCAGAAATTGTAGTTTATTTGGCCGTTTGGGCAGTTTTCCATTTCTTTCAACTTGCTGGCTTAAAAGCCTGCATTTGTACTTCTTCCCTGACTTTCCTGTAACTAGTCTAGTCCAGGTACAGATTTGCTGCATCCAGGACTCTTTGTAAGCTTGTGAGCCCCCCATGCCTTTCTGTGTTGAAGGGAAGCCTTCTAGCTTATCAGTGGGAGTGGTAAGCATTACGTAGCCTATCTACCACAAAAGGAGTGGTTCCTGGCCCAGAAATTGTAGCTATTGGCCATTTGGACAGTTTTTTCCGACTCTTTCAAGGTTCTGGTTTAAAACCCACACTTGCGATTGTTTCCCACCTTTCCTGTAACTAGCCTAGTCCAGATACAGAATTGCTGTATCCAGGACTATTGGTAAGCTTATGAGCCCCGCAAGCCTTTCTGTGTTGGAGGAAAGCCTTATCAGTGGGAGTGGTAAGCACTTGGTAGCCTGTCTACCTAGAGAGGAGAGGTTCTTGGCTCAGAAATTGTAGTTTATTGACCATTTGGACAGTTTGTCCGTCTCCTTCAACTTTCTGGTTTAAAAGACCACATCTGCGCTTGCTTCCCATCTTTCCTGTAACTAACTTACTGGGTAGCACTAGAAAGCCTTAAACTGATACAAGCCCTCTAGGTTAGAAGAGAGACTTTGGAATGATTAAGTATCAGCTTTCTGTACTTTCTTGCTGTACTTAAATGTTTTCCACCTAAACGCAGATTTTGCAGCATTTATTGTGATTTAAAAGCTTGTTTTTTCACATATTGTACTTATTTGACTGCCTGCACTTTTAAAAAGTGTTTTTTTGTTTAAATAATTTGTTTAACTGTTGTAGGCTACACACTAAAATGCGATAGCCTTTTCTGATCGTTTGTAGTCATTTAAAGATGTTTTAAGTGTATTTTTTTACTGTTTTTGCCTCATCTTTAAAAAAAAAAAATAGAAAAAATTCCTTGTTTCCCACCTTTCTATGCCAGTATAGTCCAGTCTTCAGGCTAGTGCTGAATTCAGGGCTGTGATACTAGTTTCTGAGTTGCCCATACCTTACTTGGATAGAAAGAAGTTTCTCTGTTCACCTGTGAGAGAGGGGAGCTTTGAGCAACCTATTTGTCCCTGGAGGAGAGGTTCCAGCCCAGAAGTTAGTAGTTTATTAGCCATTTTGGGCTAATTTCTATCTCTTTAATTTCCCTACTATAAAAAACATGTTTGCATGGTTTTGGGCACCGGGCAGTGCCGGTTAGCTACGGTTAGATTATTCCCGGCTCCACTAAGCCTCCTCTTCAGTTTTTCCCATGAAACTAGTCTAACTCTCAACCTAAGCACTCAAAAAGCATCCTACAGCCCAGCACTTGCTCAGACCTAATAGCAAGCACTAATATACCCTGACACTGACTGCCCAGCAGGGCAAGGCCCTTTATTCACCCTTCACCAGCCAAGCGACTAAGCAGCTCACCCTACTATTCAGGAAGGACCAAAGGGCAATTTAAGGTGTACTCTCCAGTCCAGCTGGTGAATCTGGGTATCCTGAGGCAATGTTACAACTGCCTCATGTACACAGACAACCCCTCTCCTCCTACCACAAAATACTAACATATGCGAGAGATGCAATTATACAGCCAAACTGGAAGCTAAGCTGACTCCACCCAAGACTGGAACAGACAGTCAAAAAGAGAAGGTTAACACTTGCACCACACCTCCAGCCGCACACAGACCTACTAAAACAGCACTGGCAAAAAATACACATAAATACACAAAATCATACTTGGATGCTCTAAATAAAAACCTGCAAAAGCATCAGAGACCTCCAAAGCAGACACCCAAACAATGTGCACCTCCCGTCACAAACCAGACAACACATAAAACACAAAATCAGTGTGCCACACAATCACAGCCCTTAAGGTGAAATAGCATACATAAGACACTAGTAATAGGTGACTCTGTAGTCAGGCACACTGACATCCCACTCACTAGGCTGGACAAACAGAAGGTTACTGTTAGCTGCCTGTTGGGAGCCAGAACCTGCTACATAACACAAGCACTCAGGTCACTCCAGAACAAGTACAAATATGACTCTGTCATTGTTCATGGTGGTGTGAATGAGCTGAGACGTACCTCCCTGGACTACATGAAAAGAGACATGGAAGAGCTCTCTGATCATGTAGCCCAGGCTGGTATGACCCTGACCTTGAGAAGCATCCTGCCCTCACCAAGAATGATACCTCAGTATAAAGAAAAAAATGATCAATTTCAACAATTGGCTAAGCTTCTGATGTCATTCAAAGAGGATCCAGTGTCTGTCAGCCTGGGATGACATGCTCTACAAGCCACATTACTTCACAAGAGATGGCTTGCACCTGTCACCCCTAGGCTTTCGAATACTGGCCAAGGCTCTTGCTGCCCCCATAGTGCCTTTTTAGGCAAGGCTCAAAAGTCAAACCCACCTCCGTAAACAGCACAATTAACAAAAAACTGAGGTTTATGCTACTCAATGCCAGGAGTTTAAATCTCAAAATGCATGCACTTGAAGTACTCCTCAGTATGGAGAACGTCGACATCTGTGCAGTAACTGATACCTGGTTCAAGGCTACAGAGAGCACCCCAGCACTACCGGCCTACAACTCATACCACACAGACCGAAACACAAAAGGAGGGGGTGTATCCATATTCATCAAGGATACCTACACCTCCAGGTTAGTGGCGCAGCATGATACCTCTGAGATCATCCATGTACAACTAACATCTGGCAAATCTGCAATGCAAATTGTGGCCTGCTACAGATCACCCTCCATGACCCAGGACCACCACTCCACCTTTCTGGAGATACTGGAAAACATGAAGGTCCTACTGAACACCCTGATATTGGGCGATTTCAATTGCCTTACCATTCACTGGGAAAACTCCTCGAGTACAAACTCCCAGGCCCAGCGCTTCCTTGAATTCATCAACTCAAATGCCCTGGATCAGCTGGTAAACTCCCCTACCAGAGGTGAAAACATATTGGTCCTGGTCATCACCAACATGGGCGACAGGTGTCCCACACCGGAGGTCAACCCGTCACTGGTTAGATCAGACCATAAACTAATCACTCTGGATGTCCACACCGCACCACCACCCCCAACTAAAAAAAACACAGTAAAAAACTTTTCTAAAGCAAACTTTACCTTACTTAAGACAGAGGTGGTAAGTTTCACAGCCCCCATGCTAAAGGATAACACTGCCCAAGATGCAGAAACCTTTATAAATGCACTCTGTGAGCACCTACAAGGATGCATGAACTGTGCCATCCCTAGCAAAACCAATACTCACTCCTCTAAGAGAAGGAAACCAGTTTGGTGGTACCCTGCCATAAACAGGCGATACAATAGGAGGAAACTAGTTCAGAAAAAAAGCAAATCCCAAGAAGGAAAGACATCCCTGATCAGTATCAGTAAGAAACTAAGGTCCCTCATGAAATCATCCAAGGCTAACTTCGAAAGCAAAATAGCCAAGGATTCAAAAGATAACCACAAAGCCTTCTTTATCTATGTTAAGAATCTAAGTGGCAACTCACAGATATGCACTGAACTAGTGCAAAATAGCACAAAATATACTGAACCTACTGATATTGCCAACATCCTGGCAGATAGATTTGGTGCAAACTTCACCCCCCGACCTCCAAAAGGGCCCACAACAATAATGGAAAAGTGTAGTGTCCCAAAAATCACAGATGCACAGGTGAAAACAGCCCTTCAAAAGCCAAAAACACAGCGTCAATAGGACCAGATGGTGTCTCAGGCCGCATCTTGCATGAACTACAGAAAGAACTAACCCCCCACCTAAACATGCTGTTCAACCTCAGCCTCTCCACAGGCTATGTGCTCAAAGAATGGTGCACAGCAATGGTTATTCCTCTCCACAAAGGAGGGGCCACAACTGACCCTGGTAACTATCGCCCCATAAGCCTGACTAGCCTGGTCTGCAAGGTTATGGAGTGCATCATCATGGAACTCATTAACAAAGACATTGGGAGCCTCCAAACACTTGACCTGACCCAGTTCAGCTTTGTTAAGGGCAGATCTTGCCTACTAAACCTGGTTGACTTCTTTGAGATGGTCAACAAGGCCATAGATGAATGAAAGGTGGTTCACACAGCCTACCTTGACCTCGCCAAGGCTTTTGACACCATTCCCCACTCTAGTATTACAGAAAACTCATCAGCCTGAAAATAAACCCCTATGTCACGAGATGGGTTGCCAACTAGCTTACAGGCAGAACTCACACGGTAAGAATAGCGGGCTCCAGGTCCGACTCTAAACCAGTCACAAGTGGTGTCCTGCAAGGCTCGGTCCTGGGACCCCTACTGTTCAGCATATACTTCTCAGAAGTACAGGCAAACACAGGAGGACTATGGCTAACCAAGTTCTCTGATGACTGCAAACTGGGAGCCATAATTGACTCTGTGGCTGACACGGACATCCTCCAAAAGGGCCTTACTGAGACGGACACCTGGTGTCAAAGTCATGGCCTCAAGCTAAATGCCAAAAAATGCATAGTCATCCCATTTGTGAAAAACAAAACACCCACGAATTACCACATAGGCTGCAGCCCCCTTAATACAGAAGAGGTAATAAGAGATCTGGGGACCCAGGTAGATAGTAATCTCTCCTTTAACAATCATATTGCCAAAGTAGTTACAAAATCCTTCTATGTTGCCCATCTAATTACTAAAGGGTTTGCATCTAGAAATAAAGAGGTTATAGTGCCCCTGTACTCATCACTCATTAGACCCATCATAGAGTACAAGGCCCCATTTGGGATGTACCTCACAAGGCACTACCAACAGCTGGACAGACCACGAAAGTACCTCACCAAGAGAATTACTGGCCTCAAACATATGTCCTCTGCAGCCCGACTGAAAAAAACTCTGGCTGTACTCAGTGGCATATCATTTACTCCGAAGTGATCTCTGCCTGACTTAAAAAGCCATGTCCAACTCAGAATTGATGGACATGCTCCACCTAAAGAAATCCAAGTCACTGCAAGCCATGCACTCTAGTGAGCTAAACCTCGCCACAACAATAAATAGAACATGTTGGAGGGATAGATTCCTGTCACAGAGACTCCCCATACTTTGGAACAAAATTCCAAACTACATTAGGCAGAGCCCCTCACTAACACTCTTCAAGAGAAATCTTGACGAGTGGATGGGTAACAAAATACACTCCTGGGATCACTTCATTGGCTCTACTTGACAGAGGATCACTTAATTAATCAATGAGGCGGCAAAAGCCGACACACTCTGGCTAGGCTTATAAATACCATCGAGCAGATAGCCTAGTACCTACTTATGAACCTATGAACATAGCTCCTATCAGAATGCAACATGAATTAAGCACATTACAAATTAAAAACACAATGTTTAAAAAATATGTCAAAAACATTTTTTTCTAACATCTCAGACACATTTGCTTATATTTTAAAAAAGGCTTAACTCTATTTGCAGCATTAATCCCTGGTTTACAATTTGCTTGTAAGCGAACAATCCAGACATATTCATTATTTCTCTGTATATCATATTGATGCTCATTTATTCATTCTTTCAACTACCAAGTTGACTTCCCTACATAGAAAGCTGAGCATTTTATGCATGTGGCCAAATATACTATATTCATTGTATTTCAAATGGCAGCACATTTAAAAATGTATTTCCTGTGTGTAATTGGATATATAAATTTATTACTGGTTAATGTAGTCTTACAAAAGGAGCAGTTATGACATGGAAAAGTTCTATATTTACTACTTATTGCCATATTGCTAGAATACTTCATATTTTTGTAACAAAGCCACTTTTTTAAATGATTATAATCTTTGAATGCAAAACTGGGTTTATTTCCAATATATTTCATGAGCTCAGGCATAGCATCCAAAATACACTAATTATTTGATATTTTTTTAACTTAATTTGTTCTCCTATTATAAGTATGTTGTTACGTCTGTCCATTTGCACTATATTTTCTTCTTGACCTGTGACCCGAGCAAAAAGGGTTAGTATACCTTTTCTCTCATTCATCACTTCTTACTTATTTTTATGTAAAAGCTCCATATCATAGCATCTGTCTTTAAATTGTTGCACATATCCTCCATTTATTCAGTACATTTATTATCATCAGTGTTAAGCCTGCTGACCCATAATAATTGATTTTTATGATACCCTTAAATGTATGTACGGCATGCATACTGTCTTTGTGCAAATATCTATTTGTGTGAACATCCTTTTTATACACACTAGTGTGAATATCACTTTCATACTTCTCCAACTTCACCTCCAAAAATCAAATCTAATTATTTGAGAAATTTAGTTTAAATTTTAAGAAGTTGGTGGTAGCATCAAGAAACTCTACAAACTTAACCAATTTGTGTCGATCCCCTTTCCAAGTCATGAAGACTTTGTCCATAAAATGCTTGAAAGAGGTTACTTTAGATTGAAACATTGGTGGACAATTATATACATATTGGTCTTCCCAGTGACTTAAAGTAATGTTGTCATATGCATTGGCAAAGGATGTACCCATTGCCATGCCAGATATTTGATTGTAAATTTGATCATTAAAATTAAAGACATTACTGTATAGGATGGTCTCAAGTAATTCACATACAGTCTTGACCTCCCTTCCAGTTAGCCTACTATTAGCACTCAAAAAATCACACACAGCATTAACACCATAATCATTTGGGATTACCATAAATAAAGAATGGATGTCTAAAGTGACAAAAGAAAAACTCATTAGAGCATTCAGAAGAATACCATTCATAAAATTTGGACAAGAAATCTCCAGTAGCATGTATGTAACTCTTCACATTATCAAGATACTTAACTAATACTGTTTGGTAGCCTCTTCTAGACACTATTGGTCTCATAGGTGGCCAGGTAAGGCTTTTATGAACCTTTGAAAGCTCATATAATACTGGGGAGATGGGGCATGGAACATTAAAATACTTAAATAACTCAAGGGGAATATCCTCAGTTAATTGCAAATGATAAATAGACATGTTAACTTTGTATATTATATTACTTACATCAGCATGACTGATTTTCTTAAATGTATTCACATCATTTAAAAAGTCATCCATAAAAAGCATATAATCGTTCTTGTTCATTATCACCATGGCTCTGCCTTTGTCCTCCTGCTTTATAATAATAATATCATCGTTCTCCTCAAGCATCACCAGAGCATTATGTTCTTCCCATGTCAAGTTGTGCCTCCTATTTTTATTAGACTGATGATATAACTGACGGAGCTGTTGGACACACACATTATAAAATGCTGTTATGACTGGACAACTGATAGGGATAAATGTACTTGATTTTCTACAAGTCTGATCAAGAGAGCTAGAAGAATCTTTAAAAATAAGCTTTAAATTAAGGTTTCTCACAAATAATTTTAAAGCAGTCAGGGCTGCAACTATTGAATCAGTGAAAGTGCATAGTCATCAGAAGTTAGCTGTAAACAAGAAAGATTAATTACCATGTGCCCATTTACTGGTTCTGATGCACTGACTATGGGTTTGTGGACCATTATAATTTCATTTCCTCCTCCACCTCTTCTTCTAGACCTCCCCCTCGAGGGGTCTTGACTCCATACCTCTATTCTCCCCAGTTAGATTGAATGGCATAGCTGATGGCCCTTGCTGAAAATTCACTGCCAAATTAATGCCTCCACTAACCGCTGATGCATAAGAACCACTTGCATTACTAGTTGATGGTAGTGCCTTAGAGTTGGACTTGCTAGCCTATGTGAAAATATTCAGATCAATATTCTGTGTATTCTGCCAATACTGATCAATAGGCATAATAATTTCAGGTAAAGTAAAATCATCCACTGCATACATAGATTGTTTTTGAACTACCATTCCTTTAACTTTTTGAGTATCCCTTGGCCAGGAAAAAATATTCCCTGACTTGAAGTCGTTGATTCCCTCAGGAGCTTACACTTTTTAATGGACTCTAGTGTGACGCTCATAGGCAGATAGCCTCCTTAACATTTCCTCATGTAGATGTATATAGTCCTTAAATGAAGGCAGAACAGAAGTATCAGCTTCCATTTTAATTATTTCCTTCTTTATATCATTGTCAATATTGGTATAGAACATATTCATAAGACCCATATAGTCTACACATTGTTTTAAATTAAGCTTCTGCCATTTCTTCAGGAGTTCAGGATAGGTGTTCCCAAATATAAGCATTTTTAGGATTCTCAGCCCCTGTGGAACAACATCCAACTCTAGGTAAGCCAAGAAACTCAATCGCTGCCACTGCAGACACCTATATGATTGTACTTTCTTTTCTAGTGCCCCTATGCAAGCAGCGAAAATATCTGTATGCTAAGGCATATTATCAGTAGTATTCATGTCCATATTTACAGTTTGTACAAGTAAAGGATTAGTCCATACCATTGTTAAATCATGCAGTAATCAACCAGATTTCTGCCTAACAGTCTCACCATTTATTTCCAAAACAGGCTGTGTCATCTTAATTATGTATAGGCACCTGGAGTGGATCCAAATAAAACCAGGTAAACCACAAAAGTCAAATAAATTGGATACAAAACCACAGAAAAAGGAGTCTCCAGTAACAAAGTATAAGTAAAAAAAAAATACCAGACTCCCGAAATGCCAAAAAAGTTTTAATATACACAAAGCTTCTGGGTAACAACCCTTCTTCAGTATGAAAGATATAAAATAGAAACAAACAGTAAATTAAATAATTGTAAAAACACCATAGAGCACAGCCCTATCAGAATGCAACATCAGTTAAGAACATTACAAATTAAAAACACAATTTTTTTACAATATGTTATAAGCGAAAACTTTTTTTAAGATCTCATATGCATTTGCTTATATTTTAAAACAGGCTTAACGTTATTTGCAGCATCAATGCCTGGTTCACAATCTGCTTGTAAGTGAGCAATCCAGCCATATTCACTAACTTTGATCTTGTTGCTTAAATCACCACCCACTGCATTTTTATAAATTACATCTACCACTCTAAATTTAAATGAATGTTCTAAACTATAGTCAGCCACATGTTTCACTAAAGCATTATTATTATTTCTCCTTATCAGAATAATGCCAGCGTTAATCCCATATCTCTGAGACAACATATGTGATTGTGAGTTATCAAAGATGGTTCAGCACAAACACACTTATACAACTATTATGACATGATAGCAATCTATGAGGGTAATCAAGTGCACTGTCCTGACAATGTAACATCTGCTGCAGGTGTTAGGAGAGACACTGCTATACCTGTATGTGAGATTATGATCACTACAGGCTAGTTTGCTGTCATGCATAGCATATATATATATATATATATATATATATATATATATATATATATATATATATATATATATATATATCTATCTATATATATATATATATAGATGTCAGGAATGTAACACATGCCATCAATGTTGTCAAACAGCTACATATGTACTGTGTGCATCACTGGAACAGGTATCACACATGCATTTAGTGTAACACCTTGATGGGTGTTCCGTACCATTAGACAATAATGTTTATGCAACAAAAAGAATATTGAGGTATGGCCAATAAGATGTGTGACAGTTCACTGTTACAAATCAATGGAAGATGTATAGGAAGGTACATGAAGAAGGGTGCATTGTACTCAGTTATTGGTGTGATGAAGGCTGTGAACTATGGCGGTATTATGGCCTTTGATGTGGATGTCCTCTTCCACATAGTCAGTAGTTGTGTTTCATATAAGAAAGTAGCCACCACTGTGGCATATGCTGGTGGACATTCCACATACCATCTACCCCATCTACCCCAGGACATTATCCTTGATATTATTCTTGGGTTGTACATTATCCATGATATTATCATTGGGTTGTACATTTGTTTTCATAATGTAACAAATCCCATTTTTGTTTCATCTCATGTGTTTTAATGGCTGTGGGACCAATCTTTGGGGTGTGTTGATACTGTCTGTATTATACTAATATCACAGTTGGAGTCAATGACTGCCCACAATCTGTGGTGCTCCAGACAGCTGTTTGGACACAGTATGTGTATGTCATTCTTGATGTCTGTGACTTAAATAATGGAGAGAAAAGGGCCTAGCACAGAGCACTGATGTACGGACCTAATCACTGGACCAGCGATATATGTCACTTCACACATTTCAACATACTTAAATGCCACATATGTGATCCATTCATCTACCCCCTTGGTCATATAGGTGTTTATGACCACATCTGACAGTGTTGTGTGAATACCTCAGTGTGGATTTATGTTAAATGCCTTGGCCTGGTCAGGTTCCACAGGATGATAGTGTTGTCATCATGCATCCCTCGATGACCTCTTTGAGGACATCTAACAGATGTAACAGACATGTAGTATTAACAACTCACACCTGTGTGTTACACACAGCTGGGATATTACTAATGTCATTTAGAAAAGGTCCATGGTGACATGTTAGTCTACCTCACAGATGAGGAGAGTCAGGATGTGTCTATACATGCATGCATCATGTGATGCCCCCCCTCAACTCAAATGGATGCATATCGATGTACACCCTTCTATGGGAACATAGTCCATGTGGTGGGTGTGTTGAAATGTGTACCAAAACATGTCAGGTAGATTGTATGTTCTGAGTCATGCTATAGGTGATCTGTGATATTGTCACAGCACATTAATTCTGTGTGATAGGCCTGGATGAAGGCAAGACAATGCATAGTACCTATCTGGATCTGGCCTAGGGTTTGGACACAATCTCCCTCTCAGATATCATTGAGAAACTCTCTCAGCTGGGGATTAACCCTTACACCACTAGATGGTCATCCAATTGGCTCACTGACAGAACATATACTGTGAAGGTTGGTGAATCAACCTCTGCCATTAGACCTGTTATCACTGGCATAACCTAAGGATCTGTGCTTGGCCTTTTACTCTTTAGAATCTATTTCTCAACAGTCCAGGCTAAAGTATATGTCATTTGGCTTACCAAGTTTGTTGATTCTTGCATATTGGGTGCAGTCACTGAGTCCACCAATTATGATAACATACTACAAGAGGGGCTAAAACAGGGAAATGATTGGTGCCAAAGCCACACAGTCTACAAATAAATGCAAAAATGTTCATTATTTTGGTTTTCTGCAAAGTGGAATTTCATGCTAATTACAGCATTGACATCACTCTCCCTATACTGAAACCCAGTGGTGCAAAACCTGGGAACACATGTAGACAGCAATCTGAACTTTGACCACTAAGTGTCCACAGTGGATTGGAAAGGCTACATCGTGCACCTCATAAGTCACATCATCGTATCCAGATCTGAGCATGATATAACAGCACTGTACTTGAATTACATCAGAACACTAATAGAGTATAATGCTCCCTTTTGCATGTACCTCACCAGACACCTGCATCAACTCGTGAAATCACAGGGGTTTCTCACCAAGAAAATACAGGACTTACAAACCATGTCATGACATATATGGATAGACTGAAAGCTCTGTCACTGTAATCTGTATTGTATAGGATGAGGTGACTTGTACCTGGCTTATAGGCCAGTCCCTGAACTTGCCCTGATGGGGATAGTGCACATCTGCAAATCAGTTATAGCTGATGACACCAGCAGTCTGATGAGATGAAGATGATAATAGCAGTGTCCCACATGCTGGTATAAAATGCTCTCTGTAATGTCAAGCAAGTGCTCAAACACACACACACACACACACACACACACACACACACACACACACACACACACACACACACACACACACACACACACACACACACACATCAGCTGACTGTAGTGAGAACAGAAACTCTACCTAAGTACACCAACTAGAGAACTCTCTATTTAAGGCAAGCCCCATAGCTCAAGTCTGACTTGGAAAATGTCAGACAACAGTTTATAGGTGATGACATCAGTAGTGTCTGGTGAGAAGAAAATTGTAATAGCATTATTCCACATGCTGGTATAAAATGCTCTCTATAATGTCAAGCAAGTGCACAAACACACACACACACACCCCAGTTGACTGCAGCAAGAACAGAACCCCTATGTCTCTAAGTACACCAACTAGAGAACTCTGTATTCAGGATAAGTGCCATAGCTCAAGTCTGACTCAGAGAGTGTCCGACAACAATTTATAGGTGATGAAATCAGTAGGGTCTGGTAAGAAAAAAATGGTAATAGCAGTGCCCCACATTCTGGTTTAAAATGCTGTCTGTAATGTCAGGCAAGTGCACAAACACCCCCCAACTGACTGCAGTGAGAACAGAACCCCTATCTATCTAAGTACAGTGACTAGAGAACTCTGTATTTAAGACAAGCACTACAGCTCAAGTCTGCCTTTGAGAGTGTCAGACAGTTTATAGGTGATGACATCAGCAGTGTCTGGTGGGGAGACACATACTGCTGCAAAATGGTCTCTGTAATGTCAAGCAAGTGCACACACACACACACACACACACACACACACACACACACACACACACACACACACACACACACACACACACACACACACACACACACACACACACACACACACACACCAGTTGACCACAGTGAGAACAGAGCACCTGTCTATTTATATACACAGACTAGAGAACCCAGTACTTTACAAAAGCACAATAGCACAAGTCTGACTTTTGCAAGGCTGCAGAACAACTTATAGTGGATGACATCAGCACTTACTGTTGGAGAGAAGATGTTGGGAGGCCTTCATGAAATGGATGTGTAGGCATGTGCAAGTGTGAAAATATTGGCAATCAATGGGATCAGATTGGTAACCATAGAAAATACAGTTATGCTCCTCTGACTAGATAGACACACACACACACACACACACACACACACACACACACACACACACACACTCACACAGTTAACTGCAGTGAAAACAGAACCCCTACCTATCAAAGTACACAGACTACAGAACTCAGGACTTTACACAAGTGCCACAACACAAGCCTGACTTGTACAAGGCTGCAGGACAACTTATAGTGGATGACATCAACACTGGCTGCTGGAGAGAAGATGTTGTGAGGCCTTCATGAAATGGATGTGTTGGCATGTGCAAATGTCAAAATATTGGAAATCCATGGGATTGGATTGGAAACTGTAGGATACACACTTATGCTCCTCTGAATAGATAGACACACACGCACACACGCACACACGCACACACGCACACCTGCACACGCACACACACACACACACACACACACACACACACACACACACACACACACACACACACACATACCTTCCAGTTAACTGCAGTGAGAAATGAACCCCTACCAATCTAAGGACACAGTCTAGGGAAATCAGTATTTCATGCAAGCACCACAGCACAAGTCTGATTTTTACAAGGCTGCAGGACAACTTATAGTGGATGACATCAGCACTGGATGTTGGATAAAAGATGTTGGGAGGCCTGCATAAATGGGATGTGAAGGCATGTTCATCTGTCAAGATATTTCAAGTTCTGCATGTTAACAGATTGATGAGAGTGCAATGTGTAGTATTTGGTGGTTGTATTCCAATGTGCAGGTATATTTTAAGAGACGGCTTTACAAACTATATGCAAAAAGGAGTCTGCATTAGTACAAGTATTGGAAAATCTGAATGTATATTGTCATTCTAAAGATGTGCATGGTATATAACACAACATTTGTTATTGATTTATGTAGTGTATTTGATATATTTGTCAACAAGTACTGACAGACCAAGGTTTCCATGCATGGGGGGGGGGGTAACAGATGGCTGCATCGTGAATATATGACATTTTCTTAGATAGGGCCTTCATGTTTTTTTCTGTTTCCTCATGTAGTTTCATGTCATGAACACGAAATGGACACTGAACAAAAGTAATACAAGCTATTGTCCACTTTGCACAGTGCACCACCTTACAATGAGTTTGCAAGATGTTTGACAAAGTGTTTGTGCATGCAAGACATACATTTCTACTGCTTTCCCATTTTGTGCATAGTTAAGCAGTGTGGAAACACAAGGCTTACTGAGTGGATGAAACACATCTGTTGCTTAGCTGACTCTGTGGCAGCAGGTATAGATGCATTGACACATTTCTTTTTGAGCCCAGATAATATAGAGCTCAAATCCAGGTGTATCTAATACTTTTAAATAAGTAGTGATAATACAATGAAATTATACTTTATACTACCTTCACCATGTGTTACTGTGTGTTGATGTAGTGCACAGTATTTAAGTGGCATTGTGTGGAGTTAACCACACCAAGAAAGAAATGCTTGGTGCACGATGCCAAGCTCCACACAAATACTGAGGCCAAAAAGTAAAGGGCTCCATTATTTTTTTTGGTACTTATGTGTGTTGTGTGATTCTATTTTTTGACAAGGTTATATGTGTTAAAATGGGGTAGATATGAAAGTGATGAAATGGGGGGCAGACAGGGAGAAGAATAAATGGAAAACTATATAGGAACATGCAGGAGGGAAGTAGGAAAGAATTATAGCTATCCATTTATTCAACAGTGTAAAATGATAATATATACAACCATGTTAAGTGGAGAGCAACAGTGCCAAGCAGGGAGGAAAGCAATTTTTGAAACTAGAAGTTTAATCAGACACTTGACAGTTTGAGGGGCGTCTGCTGTTGTAACTGTTAGGTGATTTAACTTTGCTGGGGGCATGAATGTCCTGACATGACACATGTTTATTTGGCTTTATACTCTGCTAAACTTGATTTTTCAGTGTGGGATCCAAACCTATGCATAAGGGGGCAAACCATTTTCTTCCATAGCAGTGATGTATCATCTTTGCCACAGTAGAAGTACTTCTCTGATATAGTCATGAATCATTCATATATACAGATGACAGATTGAGGTGTTAACTATGTATAAAACAAAAAAGTGCACCAAAGCTGCATCAAGACTTCACTATAATAAAACAACAACCATATAAAATACATTAAGCGCTTTCGTATTTCCAAGGGAGACTTCTTCAGAATGTGAATAACAGTTAAAAATCATGGACTTAAATATACTTTAAAGTCATACCATTGGTCAATCTATTTATGTCAATTAAAATTTAAAGCCACATATCATAAAAAGAACAGACTTCAAACTATAAATAATATAATAAGCTCTTAGAATGTACAAATACAAGTTAAGTTAACCCCTATAAAATGAGCATATATATTTAAAAATATTGTCATTACATCTTATAGTTTATTTGCCTTTTCTTTTAATACAGGTTTTAAAGAAATACTATCATTGAGCCCTGGGGAAAGTCTAGCTGTCAACCTAAGTTGCCATTGTAATTACTTATTTAAAAGAAGGGTTTTCCAATCACCCCCTGGGCTCAATATTAATAATATCCAAAATACCAAATTTAAACCCTTAACATCCACATCCCACCCCCACCCCCCAGTAAAGAAACCGTCATAAAAAACTTCTCCAAAGCCAACTTCATGCTACTCAAGTCAGAAGTGACAAACTTCATGACACCCATGCAAATGAGAACTGAAAGTTCAACTGCTGAATCCTACAATAAGGCACTGTACGAGCACATCCACTCATGCATGAATTGTGCCATCCCAAATATAACCAAAATGCTCTCATCTAAAAAAAGGAAGCCAATCTGGTGGTCCCCTGCCATAAACAAACTTTACAACAAAAGGAAGAAACTTTTGTAGAAAAGAGGAAAATCCCAGGATGCAAAAAACTCCATTACTAGCCTCAGTAAGAAACTGAGATGCCTCATAAAATCCTCCAAAGCTAGTTACGAAAATAAAATTGCCAAAGATTCCAAAGACAACTACAAAACATTCTATAACTATGTCAAGAATCTAAATGGCAATGCTCAGATCTGCTCTGAGCTAAAACAGAATGGCATTAAATATACTGATCTGAAGGATATTGCCAATATCCTGGCAGATCGATTCAGTGCCAACTTCACCCCCATCTCACCCCCTAAATGGCCCATCTCAATACCGGAAGATTGCCAAATTCCAGTAATAATGGCCACACAGGTACAAAACACACTCTCTAAAGCCAAGAATACAGCATTCATGGGACCAGATGACATCCCGGGCTGTGTACTACATGAACTACAATATGAACTGGCACCTCACCTAAGTGTCATGTTTAATCATAGCCTCACCTCAGGTTTCATGCCCACTGAGTGGTGCAGAGCTACAGTTATCCCAATCCACAAGGGGGGATCCACCTTGGATCCCGGAAACTACCGTCCCATCAGTCTGACAAGCCTTATCTGCAAGGCCATGGAGCGTATTATCATGGAACTTATAAACAAAGACATTGGCAACCTTCAAACACTGGACCCCACCCAGTTTGGGTTTGTGAAGGGCCGATCTTGTCTCCTGAACCTGATTGACTTCTTTGAATCAGTCTCCAGAGCCATGGACAAGGCTAAGGTGGTCCACACAGCCTATCTAGACCTTGCCAAGGCCTTTGACACCATCCCCCACTCTGGAATCATAGATAAACTTACTAAGTTGGGCATTAATCCCTATGTCACCCAATGGGTTGCTAAATGGCTTACTGATAGAACCCACACTGTAAAAGTAGCCGACTCCAAATCCAGCTCCAGACAAGTGACAAGTGGAGTACCTCAGGGTTCAGTCCTGGGACCGCTCTTGTTTGGCATCTACTTCTCTGAAGTACAGGTCAACACTAAGGGACTCTGGCTAACAAAGTTTGCAGATGACTGCAAACTGGGAGCCATTATTGAATCCCAAATGATGTGGATACTCTACAAAAGGGCCTTACAGAAACAGATGCTTGGTGCCAGAGCCATGGGCTCAAGCTCAATGCCAAGAAATGTATTGTTATCCCTTTGGGAAAAAACATGTATCCATGAATTACCATATAGGTGGCAGTACACTAAACACAGAAAGTATGATAAGAGACTTAGGGACACAGGTGGACAGTGGTCTCACCTTTGATAACCACATTGCCACAACAGTCAGGAAATCCTTCTATGTGGCACACCTCATCACGAAGGGCTTTTCATCCAGAAAAAAGGAGGTCATTGTCCCACTGTACTCATCCCTCATTAGACCCATTATAGAATACAATGCCCCATTTGGTATGTACCTCTCAAGACATCTGCAACAACTGGAAAGGCCTCAGAAATACCTCACTAAAAGAATCACAGGCCTAAAGCAGATGCCTTATGCTGACCACCTTAAAAAACTCCAGCTATACTCTGTCACATATCATCTACTCAGAGGCGATCTCTGCTTAACATACAAGGCCATGTCAAACCCAGAGCTGTTGGACATGCTACACTTAAAGAAATCCCAATACCTCAGAGCTACATGCTCCAGGGATCTAAACCTTGTCATCACAATAAACAAAACATGCTGGAGGGATAGGTTCCTGACCCAGAGACTCCCCAGACTCTGGAATAGATTGCCCATACATGTCAAGCAGAGTGCCTCTTTGGACCTCTTCAAGAGGAATCTTGATTGGATGGGAGAAAGGAATTTCACCCCAGGGATCACGTCAGTCGCCCTGCTAGACAGGGGTCCAGGAAAGTAAATAATGTGGGAAGAAATAGCCAGGGAATTGTTATGGCTAGGCTTGTATAGGCCCTAGGGCTGATAGCCTAGTACCAACCTATGAACCTATGAACCTATGAACCTATAAACTGTATAAATCCTTTGCATATCCTGGAATGCCTATAAAGAGCATTTGTTTCCTTTTTATTTTTTTATATCGTTATAATGTTCATAAATCCTGTTTTTCAAAGCTCACTCAGTCTTGCCCACATAAAATCCTGAACATGTCTCACACAGGGCTAAATAAACAATTCTTTCACTATAGCAGTAACCTTTCAAAATTTTTATTTTACTTGCTAAATTATTTGCTAATACAGTACTACTATGTCTATAAATATAAGCACATTGTGAGCATCTACCACAAGGTCTAGTTCCCTCATTAACAGAAATATTACTTTCTATTTTGTTTTCCATTACAACCTTCATATTCCTACCTAATTTGTTAATAAAAGTAGGTTTGTCCCCCACTATTGTATTTATTTCTTTACTGGATTTAAAAATACTCCAATTCTAAATAATAATTTCTTTAGAGTCCTTAGAAATGGGGCTGTATTGTATAGCACAAGCCTTGGCAAAATTGCTCGAAGAGTTAGTAATAATGTGAGACGGATCCATATTATAACCTAATAGTGGTTTATACCTCTTAGCCCACTCATTTAATATACCCTCCAGTATGTCTTCCACTAATTTCTTGGGGTATGCCCTTTCCAAGCACATTTCTGCCAACAACCTAAATTCCTTTTCAGCATCTCCATATACAGAAGTCATATGGTCTATCCTGAAAGCCTGCCCTTTTACCAGACTTTTCTTGTGTGAAATAGGGTGGCAACTAGAAAAATGGAGATATGCATTACAAAACATACTTTTCCTATATATATATTGGACCAAAACCCATTTATATAATGGGAAACTGTTTCATCCAAATAATGTATACTATGTTGACTTAACTCATAAGTAAATTTTAAGAAGGATGTAGTATTGTCCAAGCATTTTATGAAGGACAGTATTGTTTCTGCACCACCCTGCCATAAAATAAAGATATCATCTAAAAAACAAATATATAATTTTATATTCTGCTTATATTTACTTTGAAATACATGTTTGGTCTCACAACCAAGCAAGACCATATTAACATATGCTGATGCACAAGGCATGCCCATGGCTACACCTTGTAATTGCTGAAAATATTGTCCCTCAAAATATATATAGTTATTCTCCAATACCAATATCATGAGTTCAACAAGTATACTAGTCTGATCATGAGAAAACCCAGAATGAGTATGTAAGGTCTCTTCAAATATTAACAATCCTTCTTCATTGGGTATACAGGTATATAAATCTTTGACATCAATAGTCATAAATATTAGATCAGATGACCAAATGTCCTGTGTTAATTGTCCTAGGAATTCCCAAGAATCCTTTACTAGATGTTTAATCTTTTCCATCACAGGTTTAATAGTTCTATCAATATATATATATATATACCTATGCCCTGTGTTTTAGATCCTCCGGCCACTACTATAGGCCTAAATGGTGGTTTTACAATGTTTTTAATTATCTCAGGAATACCAAATATAACAGGGACTATAGGACTAGAATTGGCTAAGTATTGATGTACATCAGAACTAATACGCTGATCAAGCAAATATTCCTCTAAATAAGAGTCAAATGACCTGTATGCTATGTTAATGGTCAACAAATGATAAATAAATAAAGTAAAATAAATAAAAAATAATTTGATTTTTAGAAACTTGAGCATAATTGTCCTCATTAAATAATATATCCTGCATAGTACTGGAATATTGCATAGTGTCAAACAACACTATGCCACCTCCTTTATCCGGAGTCATAACCCATACATTATTGTCCTGTCTAAGTTTACACATATGGGCAAGTTCCTCCTGATTTAAATTTCTAAGACAATGTCTTTTTTGTGACCACAAATCATAAATTTCTTCCATTACTGTTTTTTTTCAAAAACATCCAGTAGGGGGTATAAAGGAGGGTTGAAGGTGCTACTCTTTTTTATAACCCCTTAAAGCTGGGTCCCCTTAGGGTCTAACCCTGCTATGGGTTGTGAAAAAAATACACTCAGATTCAATTTTCTGGTGTATATATAAAAATCCGTAATACAATCAGCTAAGTCAGGGATCTTAGTGGGGACATATTTAAAACCTTTTGAAAACAGAGTAAAAAATTCTGGTGTAATAACATAATCCATATAATTATATATTTTGAAGCCTTGATATTCATATAGAATATCCACTTCACTTATCTCACACAAAGAGGAATTATTTAATATCTTCTCCTCTTCCTCCCCCCTTGAGAATAACCATTCTGTACTGCCCCTGTATAATTTGGTGTTGGATAATTGTCTTCTATATTTCTGTTCACTAATCTCTCTGAGCATCTGGGGGGGTCCTCCTGTGAGAAAGCTGTGTCCTGTCCATTTTTATAATTACTTTCTTCCCTAGGGGGTGCCAACCGCGTTATAATGATTGTCCCTATCCACCTTTTTATGTTGCTGTTTATAAGTAATCACACCAGAAGTAGAATATGCTGTGTTAGTCTGGTAATGTTCAATATCTCTTTGCAACTTTCTTTTATTTTTTTAAAATAAAGCATTGCATCTTCTTTCCACCTTAAAAATCACTTTATTATATAACCATTCATACTGAGGGAACAATAAATCAGTAAGTATCCTATTGTTCAAACTATCCAATTCCTCACTTAATTGTTGCCATATCTGCTCGTTATAAAACAATGTCTTATTTAACAATTCCAAGCTCCATTTATCAAACATACTTGTAAAATCCTTAGTTATAATATCATCATACACAAGACCAAAAGGAAATTTATAAACTTCTGAAGAAGTCTCCGTTAAGGAGACGAAAGCGCTTAATCAGTAACTTTGTTTTGTTTTTACAAGTCTTTTGTTAAATAAATAATATATTTTTATCTTCGTGGGAACATCATTTATCCTTGTGCTTGCAAACAGCAGTGGTGGTTTGTGGAAAAGGGACAGCCTTTATTGTGCCGGAGCAGCGTTGTGTTTCTTTGAAATTTATAAACTCTCGATCCCTGAGGTATCACCTTCAGGTTAATGCATTCCTGTAAATATGCTATGTCCATTTATACACTTAAATTTAAATAAACATTTTTCAAAATCAAAAATCATGTCCTTTAAAGAATTAAAGTAATTTTTGTCTTTGCGCCCACCATTCCTAACATTTCCAGTGTTAAACTTCTGAAAATTAAAAACTTTCTGCTTCAGAGAAGCAAAGTCCATTTTATTATAGTGATCATCAGTCATAGAATTAGTTGCAGTCTTATGGTGTTGTGCGTGCAAAAGACCAACTCCTGTATTGCTCCCAGAATGGTTCTGGTTATTAAAAACAGTTTTTTCCACAGTACCTGGTCTCATAGATAAATTATTATTAGAGGATGGCCCGACTGTAGCTCCAGAATGGTTACCACCAACACTAGCATCCTCTCTCGCTTGTGAACAACTGCCATGATGAACTTCAGCTTGTACGGTGATCTCACCACGCATTCCACCTTGTCATCTCAGGATTACAGGCATTTTCTCCTTTGTAATTATGTCATTAAGCTCTTCCATGCTACAGTTCATAAAACCACGTTGCTGGTGGAAATTCTGTTGTTTAAACATGCCAGTAGTACTGCCCAAAGAATCCAAACCACTATAACCATTCACCATGGAAGGACTGGGGATCAAAAGTTCCATCAATTTAGTAATTTCACCTTTTACCATGGCTATATTGTCTTTAAGTTGAGAAATCTCCCTCTCCTGCCCTGAGGGAGGGATGGGAGCAGAATCAAAAATATCCATCGAGTCCATAGCATCCAGTTACACCAAGATAAACTAGTAAAAAACAGTTACCCATGTATGTGTTTGACCTGACAAGGTCCTTGTATATAGATTCATTTATGCATTTGACTTATTTAAGTGTGGAGGCTATCCAAGTCCAGATTGCAGAATTATACTTATAGACAGTATACCCTTAGTCATACATCTGAACCTTCAAAACATGGTAAGGGTGTCTTATCCTTCATACATGTAATTCATATCATCTTCACAATTTATAATTATGTATAAAGTGTTATAAGTAATATTTAATATCATGTGAAATGGAACAACAGTTACAATGCCTGGAATTTCCTGTATTAGAAGCCAGGACCATTAGTATGGCAGTCCTACACTCACAGCTGTTGTCACAGGGATATTGAAATAACACTTGTTGATTTTCCTGTTTATTACCATAAACTGGACTGTCACAACAATAAAATATGTTGTACTTCCTGTATTAGAACCCAGGACCATCTGCATTACATCCCTACACTTGCACATGCTGCCACAGAAATGGTTATATAACAGTTGCATAAATCTCTAAACCACTTCTCAACACTGCTTAGCATGCTTGCACAGTGCCCACCACAATTAATAGAATGTATCCATTTTAAATTGTTGACTGTCTGCAGCCTGTCTGCAGGTGCTGGGGAAGTTTGTTAACCTCCACAATAATGTTGCTTAGCAGTGCTTTGTGATGGAAAGCAGAAACTGCAAGATTGTATCATTTTTGATATTTACACTGTCTACTCCCTGTCTGCAGATATTATGTCTGCTTCCTGTGTGGGCCACTAGTCCAGGTTAGTGGACTGCTAAGTGTCATGCAGAAAATTAGGTGAAATGATGAAAAGAAATCTATGAAATAAACAACATTGTGAAGTTTATGTTGGTACATATGAAATATTTTTACACAGTTCTGGATTTGAACTCTCACTCCAATGAACAATCAAAACACAGTAAGGGTGTCTTATCCCTTTTTGGCACCCAAACAGCTTTGCAGCACAGAAATAAAATAATTGTGCATACAACCAACTACAACATTATTCACAGTACTAACAAAACATATGACAGTTGTTTATACTTGTATTAATTTCAGATGTAGTGCACTGAATGATCCCTCAACCATTTATGACTATTGCTTGCATAAATGCAACTCTGTCTTATATCTCTGTGTTTGTTGCTCATTCTTGTCTTATCTGACCAGTAATCTGAGACATACAGTTTGTACGGCATTCTGTAGCATTGTCCTTAAAATGTGTAAGGATATTAAATGGCAATAACATACAGTTGTCAAGAAATGAAGGGAAGGTTGCATGTTACTGAACAGAAACTATGAAATGTATGCTGCTTATTTACATTTAAAACCTTGATACAATTACTTCTACACTTTGTAAGTCTAATCCAGCTGACACACCCACTGGAAATAGGGAACTCTGATTTGCTTTTGTGTTCTCCTTCTCCCTACCAGTAATCAGTCACAGTTATAATCCATTAGCAACAAACATTGAGGTAGTGACTGCACTATGTTTACATCAGATACACAGAGCCAAGTATTTGGGATTCAGCAATTCTTATTTGCATCACTGTGCTCACAGCCTTGAATCTAACCTTTAAAAAGGGAACTGTTTAGCTAAGGAACCTGAAGTTGAGGAGACTTGTTTATGTGGATAACACAGAAGAAGATATTACTTTGGGATTTATCTGCACAGAATACTCCTGATCTTGATAAGGTATGCTTGCATTTTTCAGCTACAAATTGGATATGGTCAAATGTCACTAAGAAAATCTGTTGATATATATATATATATATATATATATATATATATATATATATATATATATATATATATATATATATATATATATCCATTAGCAAATGCTACTTTTATCAGTATGCATTTCTTAGACGTTTACTGATGGCATAGGCATGTTTGTCAGGCAATTTTATTTTTACAGATGTACAACATTATTAACTATCATCACAAATGCTAATGTTACAACTGTTTCTCTTTACACTCCTCTATTATTTTCATGAAATGTAAATGCCCTATATTGTCAATGACACAGGAGTGTTAGCCTTCTAGCATGGCCCATACACACATCTAGGGGAGTGGCTACAGGTAAATGTGAATGGCAATTGCATAAAATGGAATGTTTTGTGGTAAATTTGTACACGTTTCAGGGACAGTTTATTTGATAGCACTTTTACAATTTCACTGATGGTTTATTAGGAAAATGTGTTATTTGCATGTTGTTTTGGGGGTGAGGGAGCCAATTTGATTTCTGTATTGGCACAAGCAAGATTTGCTGTTGTTAATCTTCTTGTTTTGGAGCCAACCTTATATTGTATGTGATTATAATATGTTACAATCACACAGTTCCTTTTTTATACTTGGATATCTTTACTGACTGATGTTTCTCCAGTGGGTAATAGTGAAATACTACCTTTTATGTGTTATATTGAAGCATGACTTTTATTTATGTGATACTTATGTGCATTACCCTTAATTTGTGTTTTATGTCCCCTAGGACTATAGCACCCAGGTGTCCCAATTCACAGAACCCCCCTTCAGTGATCCTGAGACAGAAGTAATTGTGGGAAGCATTTAGGTGACAATGTGACTTTATGCTTGATAGGGGATGTGGGAATATGTTTGGAAGAGTGCAACATTGGCAGCAGATAGTGGCTGATGTGAATGCTGTAGGTGGACAGAGCAGGACATATGATCAGGTGTGCTATAAGGCCACTGATATGATTTCATTGGCCCGGAGGAGAGCAGCTGCAGTGGCCCATGAATGGATGGCTACCATGGGGGTGCCCTCTACAGAGCCAGCACTGACACCAAATGAAGAGCTCTTGTCCACTGTCAGGAATCCAGACAGGTCACTGGAAATTGCTCTACATCATGTCATTGCCATTGATGCTGCTGTTCCAGGGGGGACATTCCGTGACCATCAGTACTTTTGAGAGGTATGAATGGGTGAATCTTTGATGCCTGGGGCCTATTACTTGATAGATGACACATGTATTTACATAAGTCTCTGCTGTCACATGTTAAAGTCATTGCTATACAAATCATCCACCTTTTACTAACTTATATTACCAAGTAACAGCATGCAAAGATATGCCCTTCATTTGTATTATTACACAATTCTGTTTTAACACTCCAGGTTCAACACTTACCTTGTAATTACAGTTTTAGTTCAGGACTGAGTCTGTCTGATGCTAGGAGTACACAGCCATTGCACTGATAGGTAAAGGTTGTGAGCAATGCCTAACATCATTGTTACTATATGCATGTGCATAGGATGAAGGTTTTAGCTCCTTAGTGGTGAGTGAATGGGATATGCATTGCCTCTTAACCAATGCAAGGGCATATTGAGCACACCTATGTCTGCTTACACCCACACCAGCTGCTGGTTCCCTCTCTGACTCCTCACATGCATGTGGCTGTGGTGACCTTACCATTGGTGGTGGGATGTGTTAATCCTGCTGAAGCTGTTTTCTCAGGATGATGTCATGAATCATGGCACAGATGGTGAAGATTTCAGTACATGTATGTGGAATGTAATACAGGGCTTCCTGAGATGTATCTAATCACTGGAACCATGACTTCAGCAGCCCAAACACATGCTCTATAATATTTCTGGTTTGAGTGTGTGCCTCGTCATGGTGTTCTTCAGTGTGTGTGTGTGTGTGTGTGTGTGTGTGTGTGTGTGTGTGTGTGTGTGCATTTCTGATGGGCATCGTTAGCCACAATTCTCATGTATAATCTGCATCCCCCAGTAAATGACCCTGTGGGATATCACCCCTAGTGAACATTTGATACAGTTGGGAGGTATGTCAGATATCTGAGTCATAGTAACTGCCTGGGTTGCCAGCACACACATTCAATATGATTCCCTTAGCATTATATATGACTTGGTAGATAATGGAATGGAAGCCCTTTCTATTTATGTAGACTCTTCCCTGTTCCCCAGGTGGTACCTTGATTTCTATGTGTGCACAATCAATTGAACCCAGTACATCAGGGTAGTGTGCTACAGAGTAGAACTCCTGCATATTTATGGCCCTATCCTCAGGAGTACAGGGAAAATATATGTGGCCACTACCATGTTGGAGCTTAGCATTCAGGAATTGATGGAGGATCCTAGATGCTGATGATTGTGACACCCCCAGTATGTCCCTGTTGGTCTCTGAAAGGTTCCTGTAGCTACAATTCTTAGTGCTACCCATACCTTTGTCTCCACTGTTATTAGTTTCCCTCAGTTTGCCCTGGGTCGAGTTGAGGATGACAGAGGTTGCAGAGTTCATGTAGTGTGTCTCTATCTACCCTGTAGTGCTGTACAATTTCCACCTCATGAAGACTGTGATAAGTTAACTGGGGTCTGAAAACTCTTCTCCTTCTTGGCCATGGTCTGTTAGCAGCAGCAGCAGTGTAGGCTTCTTTGGCCTGTTGCACATGCACATGAATTAAAGCAACAGCAGCCCCTAACATTCTTTCTGTGTAGACTACTTTCCATGGCTATATTCCAATAGGTTTTGGAATTCGCAGGGAAAACCATCACTGAGTCTACACAGTTGCTTTATTGATTGTTGAGTATCTTCTCCATCTTGGATCAGTTGATTAGCATACAATTCAGCTGCTTATTCTGTAATTGGAATTCCACAATGTTTACCCTGGTTTTGCGGCTCTACACATCATTTAGAGCTGCTCACTGAATACAAACATCGTACTACTCCTGTGACATGCACACAGTGTTAACAGACCATGTAGGGTTTATTGAATCTGCTCTTACATGTCTTTTTACTATGTTACATTGAACATTTTACTCAACACATGCCAGGAATAGCAATATCTGGGAGACTAAACTTGTAATATACTGCTTCTTCTGTGTATTAGGAAAAATACGAAAAGTCTAATTATTGAATAACCAGGGAAAGCTATGCTTAAAGTATTTGTTTTAGCCTGCATGTTATGCTTTTTGTTGAGAGATATATTCTTGAGGGAGTAGTTCAATAGTTCTAAAACCATGTTAAGGTCAGTGGCCATTTAAAAACACATACTCTGTAGCCAAGGAATAGATTTTGTCATCCACCCATGAATCAAGATTTTTTTAAAACAAATATAGCAAACTACCTTGCTGTATATGTAACAGTAAACAATTTCATAAGTGAGCCATTGCTTGTGGTAAATATCGAGTTCTCAGTGCCATTCTAGATTGTTCTATATTATATGTATACATTGCTACTCTAGTATCTCTACATGAATCTAACTAACTCTATATTCAATATCAAATAAACTTATTCATTTGTTACAGCTTTAAAGTAACATAGTGTACACAACATGTATATGTAACTTACAGGGAAGAGGCCCAAACTCTCTAGCTTAAGATGATAGGAATTCATAGGTTCATAGGTTCATAGGTTCATACTAGGCTATCTGCCCGAGGGCATTTACAAGCCAAGCCCATAGTTTTGTGGCTTACGCCACCCCTTTAGTATGGGGAACTATACCCATTATTTTGCTGTGCCTCTGTCGAGCAGTGACACTGAGGTAATCCCTGGGGTATATCTGCGATCTCCCATCCATTGGTCAAGATTTCTCTTGAACAAGGCCAGCGAGGTGCTCTGCCTCACATATACCGGGATTTTATTCCACAGCATAGGGAGTCTTTGGGTGATGAATCTATCCCTCCAGCACATCCTATTAATAGCCGTGTCGAGGTTTAAGTCTCCCACCCTTGTGGCTCTGACGGATCTAGATTTTTTGAGGTGAAGCATATTTATCAAATCTGGGTTTGACATGGCCTTGTATGTTAGGCAAAGGTCACCTCTGAGCAAGCGGTGGCGACTGAATAGAGCTGGAGTTCTTTCAGTCGGGCAGCATAGGACAGATGTTTGAGACCCTTTATCCTTTTGGTGAGGAACTTTTGTGGCCTCTCCAGCTGCTGCAAGTGTCGGGTCAGATACATTCCGAATGGGGCATTGTACTCAATCATTGGTCTGATGAGTGATGAGTATAGGGAGACTATGACCTCCCTTGATCTAGATGAGAATCCCTTCATGATAAGGTGGGCAATGTAGAAGGTCTTCCTAACTACTTTAGCTACATGGGTGTCGAATGACAGACTACTATCAACCTGGGTCCCCAGGTCCCTGATAACTTCTTCTGTGCTCAGTGGATTGCCACCTATTTGGTAGCTAGGGGTAACCTTGTTTTTCCCGAAGGGTATGACTATGCATTTTTGGCATTTAACTTTAGGCCATGGCTCTGGCACCAGTTATCCATTTCTGTGAGACCCTTCTGAAGGATATCTGTGTCAGATGTGTTTTTACTATGGCCCAGTTTGCAGTCATCTGCAAACTTTGTCAGCCATAACCCTCCTGTGTTTGCTTGTACTTGGAAAAGTAGATGCCAAACAAGAGTGGGCCCAGGACTGAGCCCTGTGGTACACCACTTGTGACAGGCTTTGAGTCTGACATGGCGCCAGCAACTCTGACCCTGTGGGTTCTGTCACTCAGCCAGTTTGCAACCCATCTTGTGATGTATGGGTTAACATTTAAGCTGATGAGTTTTTCAATGATACCCGAGTGGGGTATTGTATCGAAGGCCTTCGCCAGATCGAGGTAGGCTGTATGGACTGCCTTTCCCTCATCAATGGCTTTGGTGACTGTTTGAAAAAGTCAACCAAGTTTAGAAGGCATGATCTGCCTTTGACAAAGCCAAACTGGGATGGATCCAAAGTCTGCAAATTCCCTATGTCTTTATTTATGAGGTCCATTATGATCCTCTCCATGGCTTTGCAGATAAGGCTTGTCAAGCTAATGGGCGGTAATTTCCAGGGTCGGTGGAGGCACCGCCTTTGTGAAGTGGGACCACAGTTGCAGTGCGCCACTCCTGGGTGCGTATCCAGAGGTAAGACTATGATTAAACAGCTGTCCTAGCTGTGGGTTTAATTCCTCGTTGAGTTCGTGGAGCACACAGCCGGGGACACCATCAGGTCCCATGGATGCTGTGTTTTTGCTTTGGAGAGAGCAGTTCTCACTTGGGCGTTGGAGATGTTTGGGGGCTGCAATCACTTGGTATAGATATCTCTCCTTTTGGGGGAGGGGAGAAGTTTGCACTGAACCTGTCAGCCAGTATGTTGGCAATGTCTGTAGGATCAGTAATCTTCACATCATTTTGAACTAGTTCTGAGCATATCTGGGAGTTTCCTCCCAGGTTTCTAACATAGCTAAAGAAGGCCTTATGATTGTCTTTTGAGTCTTTAGCTATTTTTCTCTCAAAATTTGCTTTGGATGATTTTATGAGAGCTCTTAGTTTTTACTTATAGTGATCAAGGGTGTCTTACCTTTTAAGGATTTTGCTCTATCTTGTAGTAGCTTCCTCCTTTTGTTGTAGAGTTTGTTTATGGCTGGGGTCCACCAGACTGGACGCTTGCCTTTGGTACAAAGAGTCTTTGTTTTGCTTGGGATTGCCTTATCCATGCAGTCCTGCAGGTGCTGGTAGAAGGCATTTGTAAGTGATTCAGCGGCTTGAGTACTGTTTTCCATGGCTCGGGGCCTTAAAGGAGACCACACTAGTCTTTAGAAGTGTGAAGTCGGCTTTGAGAAGTTCTTTACTGTGGTCTTTTTTATTTCAGGTGGGGGTGGGATGAGGACCTCCAGCGAGATTAGTTGTGATCTGATCTCACCAGTGAGGGGTATACTTCCAGTGTTGAACATTGTGCTCCCATGTTCGTGATGATGAGATCAAGTATGTTTTCTCCTCTTGTGGGGATGGTGACTAGTTGTTCCATGGCATTTGAGTTTATGAATTCCAGGAACTTTTGGGCTAGGGTGTTTGGGCTTGAGTAGTGTTCCCAGTCTATATTAGGGTAATTGAAGTCACCTAGTATGATGGTGTTTGGTGATACATTTATCCCTCTAGTGTTTTCAGGAAGGCCATGTGAGGTTCCTGAGTTTGTGAGGGTGGCCTGTAACATGCTACAATTTGCAGAGCAGTCTTGCCTATGGTTAATTGCACCTGGATGGTCTCAATGCATCGTTGCCACCAGTCTTGAGGTGTGGGTGTCCTTGATGAATATGGATACCCTCCTTTCTTGGTATTGTCCGGATTTTGGGGCGGAACGCATGATAAGAGGTAAAACCTGATAGTGCTGGGGTGCTCTCAGGAGCCTTGAACCAGGTTTCTGTCATTGCACAGACATCGATGTTCTCCATACTGAGAAGGGCCTCGTGCATTTTGAGATTTAGACTTCTGGCATTGAGCAGCATTACCCTTAGTTTTTTCCTTTTTGTGTTCTAGGGTGGTAGGTTTAGAATTTGAGCCTTGCCTAAAAAGGCACTATGGGGTGGCAAGAGCCTTTGCCAATATCCGGAATCCCAGGGTGACAGGTGCAAGCCGCCCCTTGCAGCGTGGCTTGTCCAGCATGACATCCCAGGCAGACAGACATTGGATCCCCTTTGAATGACACCAGAGTTTAAGCCAATTGTTAAAGCTGATCATCTTATCTCTGTATTGTGGCATAATTTTTGGTGAAGGTAGGATACTGCTCAAGGTCAGGGTCATACCTGCCTGGGCTACATAATCAGAGAGCTCCTCAATGTCTCTTTTCATGTAGTCCAAGGAGGTACGTCTCAGGTCGTTTACACCAGCGTGGACAATGACTGAGTCGTATTTGTACCTGCTGTTGAGAGACCTGAGTGCTTGCGTTATGTGGCGGATTCTAGCGCCCGACAGGCAGCTTACTGTGACCTTCTCCTTACTCAGTCTGGTGAGCGGGACGTCAGTGTGTCTGACTATGGAGTCACCAATGACTAGTGTGTCTGGCATTGTGTTTGGCCATAAGGGCTGTGACTGTTTGACACTCTGACTGTGAGGTCTATGTGTTGCAGGTGTTGTGTTCTGAGGTGGTGGTTGTTTGGGTGTCTGCTTTGGTGGCCTCTGCTGTTTTGGTTGATTTTTGATCAGAGCCTGAGTATGTCTTTGTGTGTTTATGTGTATGATTTGAGGTTGTGATGGTACTATGTGAGACTGGGTCTATAGTGTGTGTGGTAACCTTCTCCTCCTGACTGGTCTTGCCAGTCCTATGTTGAGAGAGCTCAGCCTCCAGTTTGGCCGTATAGTTGCATCTCTCGCATGTATTTGTGTTTTGTGGGAGGAGGAGAGGGTTGTCTGTGTACATGAGGCAATTGTAACATTGCCTCAATATTCCCAGGTTCACCAGCTGAGCAGGAGAGGACACTAGCAACTGATCCTCGACATGCTAGAAGGACTAGACAAAAAACTTTAAAAGAGATTCGGGGACGTGGGTGACCGAGAAATGGGGGTTTACCTTTTTGGGGTGCTATCTATAAGAGTGCCGTATCAAGGTAATAAGTACTGTAGGAGCAAGTGCTAGGTTTAACAGATAGAGAAAAGTCTACTTGGAGTCAAGTAGAGATGATCTTTTTAGGTATTAGAGAAAGTGCTAGTAACAGGGATGCTTAAAGGTAAGATTGAAAAGAATGCACTCTGCAGTGTGCACTAGAGAAGTTAGATATGAAAGGAGGTAACTTGAGTTTTACCCGTTTAAAAAGTTAAGGTTTAGTGGAGAGTTACTATTTTTAAAACAGCAAGATGGACTGAAAGGAGTGGTTACTTTTGTATTTTGGTACTATGAAATACTGTAGGATGGCCAATAAATTTAAATAATTGAAGGGGTGGGATTTCAAAAGTGATGGTTTTGTGATTACTCACATAAGCCAGTGAAAGTAGAGAGAAATGAGATATATGGTCAGATTAACATAAGAGGCGGGCAACTAGAAAGACAGTGGTATTTAACAAGGCAACTTAAATGGGTGGGAGGGAGGGGAAAAAAATTCTGCCTGACTCAGAACAGAGAGAGCTGTGGTCTCTTTTGAAGTTTTAATATGCTGTTAAAACAGAATGCAAGCAAAACACAAGGTAAAGAAAACAAACTACAGTATTCAAATTATTTCTAATTCCAGGTATTCTCTTAGTAAACATATGTTGAATTCGCACAAATAATAACTCTCTTGCTGTATATGCAAAACTGCATATTGTACTCTACTACAGGACCAAGATAGCATATATACAATATTTTAAGCAATTCCTTGCTACCATTATCAAAATGCCTAAAAAATGTGACCAACAACTTTCACAGACTTAACTTTCAAATGCCTAGCATGTGTACTTGAGATTGGCCTAATGTCACATCTATTTTTATACTAGATTTCCCACAGAATAGGATACCGCTCTTCTTCATATTAATTTTCAGCCCATTTTGTTTTAGTCATAAATCAAGCTGGGTGGTTACATTTGGCAATGTCCTTGGCTGAAGTAACTACACATCCTATTTTTATGTCACCATATAGTTAGCTGTCCATCCAATTGGTATCCTGGGCATTAATGAAAAACTATATTAAAGACTTGGGGGCTTAAAACTGATACCTGAGGTAAACCTCTACTTATTTCCAACCATTCTAAAGTATGGTTGCCTGTTTTAACCCTCTGCCATCATCTTCTCAGCCAGTTGGATACCTAACAAATAACATATGGGTTGATGAGATAGTAATGCATGGCCTCTGTGAAGGCTGCCATCCCAGCTAGTTGGAATTTTGTAAATAATCCTATGTCATTTGTAAATATTAATATGATCCACAGGCTTACCTTACAAATGTAACAGAACTATATGCTATGATTAAACTATATGTTATGTGCTGAGCTTCAAAAATGTAACCACACTGCACTCTGCTGGAGAAGAAAAAAATGTATATGGACTATATGAATGTGCAAATGTATGTTTTCATAGCAGAAGTTGGGACATACAGAGTTAACTTGCAAACTCTGAGAAAATAAAGAATTTTATGAGTGTGTTTACCAGAACTACAAGACAGAATGTCTGGAGCTGGTTTCTATTGTTTGAGTCAGAAATATTTACTAGGTTTAAAATGTAAAAGTGTTAATTGTTTTATGACTTCCAGTTTCAGGCAAGCTTCTAAGAGATAAGTGTCAGCTTCTAAGAGATAAGTATTTTTCATAGAGACATGTTAAATTCTATTGGTATCTGTTTAGCCTGGGAACTAGATGGAGATGCCAAATAGTGATGCCATCTAGCTAACCCATCAGTAATGTGTATTATTAGTTTAAGAACTATCTCAGAGAGAAAGTCAGTGCATTTTGTATTTTGTTCTGGACCTGTAAAAATCTCCAGCACTTCTCATCTATATTTGCCTTGCTCTGTAAGTAAGTTATTTAGATACATTGATTTCTCTTAGAGATAGATAGGAATATAGCAAGAGTAGTCTAGATGTTTTCTGTGTTTATGTGAGACTATTCTGCAATGTTGTTTTAAAATATTTCCTGTGATTCTGAACTCTATAGTCATTGTGTTGAGTTAATGAGTATCACCTTGTGCCTTTATTATTTATTATTAAATATTTTCAACCTTGTAATTGTGGCTGGTTTTGTGTAGAGATATTTAAGCTCTTAGAGCACTTACAAATGTATTTGGTGATACTGTATTGGCCACTCCTAAATAGCCTTAAAAAAGTTCTGGTCACCTTACCATTTGGATAAATGTAACATTACACAGTAAGATTGGGCACCCTTTGGTAAGGGCCGTTATAGTAGCTGATAAGAGTGGTTGGTGGCAGCTGGTACTACCTTATAGTCTGGGCAGAAGGGGGCATAGCTAGTGAACCTGTGCCAGCCTTTCCCAGGAGTGTCTGTGTGTTTGTATATAAATCAAATCTAAAAGTGTGTGTGTGTGTGTGTGTGTGTGTGTGTGTGTGTGTGTGTGTGTGTGTGTGTGTGTGTGTGTGTGTGTGTGTGTGTGTGTGTGTGTGTGTGTGTGTGTGTGTGTGTGTGTGTGTGTGTGTGTGTGCGTGTGTGTGTGTGTGTGTGTGTGTGTGTGTGTGTGTGTGTGTGTGTGTGTGTGTGTGTGTCTCAGCTACTTGGGCAGGGACATGAAGCACTACTTGGACAGACAGGGTGCTGGAGGTATTGGCTTGACTACTCAGCTGAGATCTTAACCCGATATCTGTGCCAGTGGGGAGTCTTATTGGGGATCTCGAGAGAGAGGGAGAAACAAGCCCCAAACAGACTGTGATCCCTGTGTGCTCTTAAGGGAAATTGTACCTTACTGTGTGTGTGTACTTGTCATCCTCCCAATGTGCATGTCTCTCACTGGTGTTAGTGGTGAGGATTGAGGGTCCTTGATTACTGGGCCAGTGCACAGGTGTCACAGCCTCTAAAATAAGAGAGTGAGGAATACTATCAAATGCCTTGGAGAAGTCCAACTACATGACAGCAACTGATAGTCTGATATCCAGAACCTTTGATATAGGCTCACAAAAATTAACAATATTAGTAAAGGTTGACTTGTCCTTAGTGAAATCATGTTGTGAGTTATCCATCAAACTACCCTGAAGTTCCCAAGTCATAACTTTTAGCATGAGCCTTTCAAAACACTAATCACCTATCAAGGTTAAACTAATTGTCCTATAGCTGGTAATTTTATCCACAGGTCACCCTTTGTGTAAAGGAATGATGTTTACAACATACTCCCAGTGTTCACAGGTATCCTCATTTATGAATAGAATTAAATCATCCTTTAACATTTCATATTTTCTGCATTTTAAAAACAAAGAATAATGCTCACTACACTCTGTTTGCCTGATAATAAACAAGACTTGTAAAATACAACAAAAAAAAAAACAGGCTTAAATAGTGACTTCAGTATGTGCAAACAGGATGTGACATCAGTAGTTGACTCTAGCATTTTGCTATAAAAGGGATGCTAGTATGTTTGTTTGTTAGTGGCCTGATGAAGATAGCCCTGTGTTTTAATTATTTTAATAAACGTGGTTTCTACTGGATGCTTGGATTTATTTTTACATGCTGGCTGCGTGTTTTTTCTACAAGCTGTTGCCCAGTGGATGAGTAGGTTCGAATGAACACTCTATGGTGATTTTGACTCTCTTTTATTGGACTAAGAATGCGGTTTGTAGGTTACAGCTTCGTTTCTTTTTGTGGAACATTTGGTTACCTTTTGTGACTGACTTGAATTGAACACAGCAAGTATACTTCCCACTATTTAAGCCTGTTTTTTTTTTTTGTTATATTTTCTGCATTGTTGTAACAATGTATATGTTAACAAATCACATAAACAAATGCTGTTAAAAGTATCCATGAACTCCTTTAAATTAAAAACAAAGGAAATAAAAACTCAACTTAAAAAATATATATTTTAGCTTATAAGTGTCAGATGTTGCATGCCTCTGCATTTTGATGTGTGACATGCTCATTTCTGCATGTGGCAGAACGTGACTTACACAAAGTTTGTTCTTCCCCCTCAAGCTGTACAACTAAAAATGAAGATATTATAAATTTCCATATAGTTAAAAAGTCCATAAAAACTTCACAGTTAGCTCCACTGTCATGCAGAGATAAAGCTCTGAGCATGATCCAGGTGTCCTGGGGTTGATTGCTGGACTAAGCATTTGCTGGAGCTGACATGGACAGGATAAGCATGGCTATCCTCGGGGATGGGGTAATGCTTGGTTCCCTTGCAGGACCAGATGACCGTGCTACATTATGAGTAGACCATCTTTTGTGAGTAGAAGGACTTATGCCAGGAGGCTATTTTGAAGGTCACAAACTGCAGTGAAAGAGAGAGCCTCCAGGCCACATGACTGCAAACCACCTTACTCCCATCCCCAATCATTATTTCTGAGGGCGGAGCTCATTAGGCTCTCATCCTAGTCAGGAGACAGATGGGCCACAGGACAAATATTTAATAAGGCCCTTAGAAACTTTCTCCTATCCAGAACTTTGTAGCTGTGGCATTATTTGATCTGTAACTTGCCTGACATTTTTTACTGCCTTCTTTTGTTATCTTATTTCTGCCATGTACAGTAAGCCATTTCTTTCAGCCATTTACTGCCTGTATTTCATCCCTTTCATCATGTACTCTAACCTTTGCATCCTTCTTGACTATTGACCCTTTCAGTACTACCTCATCTTCCACCTATAAATCTCTCTAACCATATTTCCCTCCTCTCCCACTGCCCCCCCCTCAAATATAGTACTACTGAAAGTCTTCTACAAATGTCTGGCTTTCTTCAGCTTCCAATGCAGCTCCTGCTTTTACAGCTATGATGCTGTGTTATATACATTCTTTTAGTTGACTTGCCAGTGCTGCTGAGGTTATGATATTGAATAACGTATGGTTTGTTGCTTGTGGTGTTGAAAACCTACTGTGGCAGGGCTAGCAATCTGGCAGTGTGAACCTTGACTCTAGATGATTGTCACTGTTGAAGTGACACCTCGACCTCATGTGCAAAAATGGGAAAAAAGGTTATAGATGGATGGATGGCTATGTTTATGGGAACAGGGCAGTTCTTTGAAAGTTCATTTCATCAGACTTTCTTAATGGGGGTATAAGTGATTGAAAACACCTTTTATCACAGAGTGCATGCAATATCACTTTGTGGGAGGTCGCTGTTCAGCAGGGAAAGATAATTTTCCCATTCAACACAGTTGCACAGTCCCAGAGTTGGTATAAATAAGTAGCTCAAAAGTAAAACAAATAAGTTGTCTTTTATTTTTGACATTTTAGGTTTTGACATAAACGTTTCATTGGTGTGTAGCTTGCAGAGTGGGCATTTCAAGGTGTAACACACACACACACACACACACACACACACACACACACACACACACACACACACACACACACACACACACACGCACGCACGCACGCACACACACACACAGTGTGTGTGTGTGATATGTTGCATTTATTTGTTATTATATAGCTTTTCTCCTTGCACATTAGAAGAGAGAAGTCAATGAGTGGAAAAGGAATTAGTGTTTCACCCAAATACACATCAATCTGGTAGCTCAGCATTGATTGGCTTTACCTTTGCCAGGTTAGATGGCTTTATGTAGTTTAAAAAGTAAAAAAAAAAAAAAAAAAAAAAAAAAGATTCCAGACTCTCCAAAGCTGTTTTCAGATTCACAAAGAGAACAGCAGAGTTCTGACTCTTATATGTATGTATGTCTTTGTAAATTGTCACTTAATATCCAAACAGCTGTGACGGTACTAAAGTCAGGACAGCTATCATGCTGGTCCTAGCAATGGTACCATTCATTTCATAGGTAAATTCTATGGTTTAGTTAACCACATTTCCCCCAAACGTTTATTAAGGAGACTAAGCTGTGAAATAGGTCTGCAATGAAAAGGCCTACTAGGTTTTGAGTGGTTAGGAATGAGTATGGTTCTTACTGATTTGAATAAATAAGGAAAGTAGAAGCAGGGAGGTGTAATAAATGGTTTAGCTATTCAGTGTGGGAAGGGGATAATATTAGAAAATAAATGTTTGCAAAATATTTCAGTAATCTTCTGAAAAGTCATTTAAAAAAAGTTAACAGTCATTTGACATATAACACTAGGAAATTAAAATGGAGAAAGAAACAGCACAAAAAGAAAAGGTGTTCATTGTTTGGGGAAATATTAGAACTAATTTTTGCAGTGCATTATATATTCCTTAATCTCATATTGTTAAAATAAGTTAGCCCTCACTAAATTAATGCCAATTTACAGGAAGGCTCTATTTAGAAGAAGATTTCAACTAATGCCCATGAAAAATTACTGTAAAGTGTTAACATTGCACACACACACACACACACACACACACACACACACACACACACACACACACACACACACACACCCACACACACACACACACACACACACACACACACACACACACACACACAGAATTTGATAGCACAGAAAACTAAAAGCAATACAGTTGTAGTCTGTGATTATCACAGTATTCAGATTAATCATTCATTGTTAGGTTGAAATTAGGAGTTAGTAAATTAGAATTCATGGTAGGTGTGGACAAGGTTAACAAAATATTATTATCCTGCTTATAACTTGTGCTATTTTGTCACTTTTTTTCACTTTTTAAATGTGTGTTTCTTTGTAGTGGTATCCCACACAGTCCTATCAGAAAAGGGAGGAGTTATGCTCTTAGTCTTGTAAATTACATTTTGGCCAGATGCACATTTTAAGAGCCTTTGTCCAGATGTTCGAAGTTTGTGAGTTGAGAGCAATACCTAGGCAGTTTACTCAGTTCCCACATCTGACACATATCCAACCTATATCACTGATTTGTGTTGTGTGATCTTTCACAGGGACATTGTTTTAGTAAGTGCAGACATCCCAACCACCTGGCTAGACAAGCGAGCCAACAAGTTGTCTATATTTTCTTATTTATATGTGTCTCCTTCCGAAACAATTTCCTGTGGCATTCAACATTAATTTACTAACTTACAGAACATCTATTTATTCATAAAACAGATGGCTTTCACATTTATTCCACCCTTACTTTCTGCATGTTTCTCTTTTTTTTTATTTTCAAACAACTCTGTTTTCCAACTATAAAATAAATCTAGTTGTTTTAAATCCCTAATCTGTATCAAATTTCAAATGTGTTTTCTATGTGCTTGTCTGCCTTTGTAGCACTTTTATCAAATCAGGTGCTTCCCTGCTTATTTCCTCTGTTCAGTATTGTTTCATCTTTTCTTAATATACAATTCATTGATTTATATGCAAGTACTAGGTTACTACCTTTGAAGAGCATTGTAAGCCTAGCCAGTTTCCCTTTTTATGAAATAACCTATCCCATTTGGTTATAGATTGGCCTTACTCATCCCATGGTCGATTGTTACCCCCTAATAAAAATAACTGGGACTATGCCATAGATAATTTGAGAGGACCCATGCATGGGATAAAATATTTAGGAGCTGCCACTGTCCACCACAACTACAGGGTGCACATTTTCTGGACAGATACATGAAAAGGCCATTATATTCAATGACTGACCTAATGAGGGCTGAGTAAAGGGGAACGATAACATCCATAGATCTAGACACAATCCCTTTGTTTGCAAGCTGTGCAGTATAGAAGGACATTCTTACAACAATAGACACATGTTGGTCAAAAGTTAGGCCACTGTCTACGTAAATTCCCAAATCCCGAACAAGTGGTTCAACTCTCAAGGGGGTATTGTGAATGTGGTAGTTCTCTGGGGTAGATGACTTACCAAAGGCTACAATAATGAATTGTTGACATTTAGTTTTAGACCATGATTCTGACACTAATTATTTATTTGAGGCAAATCTTCTTCCAGGATGGCTAAGTCATTTGGGGATTGAATGACTGCTCCTTGCTAATAGTCATCTACAGACTTGGTCAGCCAGAGCCCTTGGTATTGGCTTTCACTTCAAAAAAGTAGATGCCGGGAGACGTCCAGCACAGAACCCTTGGAGACTCCACTTGTGACTGGTTTCCTTCTGGAGGTAACTTCCTCTATTTTAATTATCTGTATCCTATCTGTGAGCCAGTTAGCAGCTCATCAGGTGGCAGAGGGGTTTATTCCTTGTTTATTTAGGTGTTATACTATGCCACAGTGGGAATTGTGCCAAAGGATTTGGCCAGGTCAAGTTATCTGGTGTGTACCATTTTGTCTTCATCCATTGCCTGGGCGACCTTTTCAAAAAATCCACCAGGTTGAGTAAGTACCTTGCCAAATCCAAACTGAGATGGGTCCAGTGTTTGGAGGTTTCTTATATCCTGATTGATTAATTCCATGTTAAGTCTTTCTATGGCTTTGCATATGGGGCTGATCTGTAATTGCCTGGGTCTGTGGAAGGTCCTTCTATATGCAAGGGAATGACTGTAGCTGTTCACCATTTGCTTGGTACAAAACCTGTATGGAGGCTGAGACTGAACACTGTTGTTAGGGGTGTGGCTAAGTCATGCATCATGCTATCTAAGATGTATCCAGATATATTGTCACATCCATTAATACAGTATTTTTAGCTTTTGGTAGTATTTTTAGACTTGGTGTTGCATGGCAATGCTCAGATCTGCTCTGAGCTACAACAGAATGGCATTAAATATACTGATCCCAAGGATATTGCCAATATCCTGGCAGATTGATTCAGTGTCAACTTCACCCCCATTTCTCCCCATAAATGGCCCATCTCAATAACGGAAGATTGCCAAATTCCGGTAATAACGGCCACACAAGTAAAAAACTCACTCTCCAAAGCTAAGAATACAGCATCCATGGGACCAGATGATATCCCGGGCTGTGTACTACATGAACTACAAAATGAACTGGCACCTCACCTAAGTGTTATGTTTAATCATACTCTCACCTCAGGCTCCGTGCCCACTGAGTGACACACAGCTACTGTTATCCCACTCCACAAAGGGGGCTCCACCTTGGATCCCAGGAACTACTGCCCCATCAGTCTGACAAGCCTGATCTGCAAGGCCATGGAACATATTATTATGGAACTTATAAACAAAGACATTGGCAACCTTAAAACACTGGTCCCCTCCCAGTTTGGGTTTGTGAAGGGCCGATCTTGTCTCCTGAACCTGATTGACTTCTTCGAATCAGTCTCCAGAGCTGTGGACGAGGGTAAGACAGTCCACACAGCCTATCTGGACCTCACCAAGGCCTTTGACACCATCCCTCACTCTGGAATCATAGATAAACTTACTAAACTGGGCATTAATCCCTGCATCACTCGATGGGTTGCCAACTGGTTACTGACAGAATCTACACTGTAAAAGTAGCTGACTCCAAATCCAGATCCAGACAAGTGACAAGTGGAGCACCTCAGGGTTCAGTCCTGGGACCTCTCTTGTTTGGCATCTACTTCTCTGAAGTACAGGCCAACACTAAGGGACTCTGGCTAACAAAGTTCGCAGATGACTGCAAACTGGGAGCCATTACTGAATTCCCAAATGATGTGGATATGCCACAAAAGGGCCTTACAGAAACAGATGCTTGGTGCCAGAGCCATGGGCTCAAGCTCAATGTCAAGAAATGTATAGTTATCCCCTTTGGGAAAAAAACATGTATCTGTGAATTACCACATAGGTGGCAGTACACTAAGCACCGAAAGTGTGATAAGAGACTTAGGGACACAGGTGGACAGTGGTCTCACCTTCAATAACCACATTGCCACAACAGTCAGGAAATCCTTCTATGTGGCACACCTCATCACTAAGGGCTTTTCATCCAGAAAAAAGGATGTCATTGTCCCACTGTACTCATCCCTCATTAGACCCATTATAGAATACAACACCCCTTTTGGGATATACCTCTCAAGACATCTGCAACAACTGGAAAGGTCACAGAAATACCTCACTAAAAGAATCACAGGCCTAAAGCAGATGCCCTATGATGACTGCCTTAAAAAACTCCAGCTATACTCTTTCACATATCGTCTGCTATAAGGTGATCTCTGCTTAATATACAAGGCCATGTCAAACCTAGAGCTGTTGGACATGCTACACATAAAGAAATCCCAATCCCTCAGAGCCACATGCTCTAGGGATCTAAACCTTGTCATCACAATAAACAAAACATGCTGAAGGGATAGGCTCCTGACCAGAGACTCCCCAGACTCTGGAATAGACTGCCCATACATGTCAAACAGAGCGCCTCTTTGGCCCTCTTCAAAAAGAATCTTGATGATTGGATGGGAGAAAGGAAATTCACCCTGGGGATCACGTCAGTCACCCTGCTAGACAGGGGTCCAGGGGAAGTAAACAGTGTGGGAAGAAACAGCCAGGGAATTGTTATGGCAGGGCTTGTATAGACCCTAGGGCTGATAGTCTAGTACCAGTCTATGAACCTATGAACCTATGATAGCTGGAGGGGAGCCCATTTTAGGTATATCTTGAGGGACAGACAGAGGGAAGTTTCAGTTAAAGTTAGAGCTAAATTTATCAGCCAGTAGGTTCACTGTATCTTCAATCTCAGTGTAGGCAACATTGTTCGCAATCATCTCAATGCATTTCTGTGTTGTGCTCTTGAGATTATGACAATAACTGACATTGTCTTGTGATTGTCGTTGACTTGCGTAGCTATTTTAGTCTCAAACTTTGCTTTGGTGGACTTTATTAAGCTCCTGAGTTGTTTGCTTATTTCAGTGACAAGGGCTCTAGCATTCTGAGAATTACTCTTCTTACTTTTGGTCAAAATTATTTTCCTTGTTGATGTTATGGTTCCCCCATGCAGGTTTATTTCTGTTATATATTCCTTTTAGCTCCATAAAGAGTTGTTTTTTAATAGACTATAGTTTGTGTTCTTTCTCCTGAATGTCCTCTCCCTTGACATTTATTTCCTGTAATGTACAAAAGTACTTCCCTCTGTTATCAGCTTCCTGTATCTGTTCTTTTTGTTGAAACCCTTACATCTTCAGTTTAACATTTACCATAATTTGTGCCATTAATGGTAGAGGGTCAGTTTCTGTTCTTGTATCAATTTGTAGGCAGAGATTTCTTTTTTCCTGTTGTACAATCATATAATCCACCATCAATGTCCCCCCTTTTCATATGCATGCATGTATAAGACCCATTTCTGGCAGCTTGCCCATTCAATATATATGCTTTTAACTAATTTTAATAGTAATTTTCCATTTTCATTAATCTTCACTTGACTGATGTTTTCTCCATTCATAGTTCAAGAAATCTATGATACAACCCTGCTCTTTCATTAAGGACTCCTAAAGTTAATAAATCATTGATCTTGCTGTCATTCAAAATGTATACTGTTTCCTCTTCTAATTTTTACATTTTTTTTTCTTTGTTCATGCCTTATCTTGTTTAGAGTGTATCAACATTCAGTAAATTCATATTTTTCTTCCTTCATTGAAATTCTGCTACCATATATAATTCTGTCATTTTCACTAGTCTATGATGAACCTCACTCCTAAGCTTAATTTTAGCAATACCTTCTGCATGACCATAGCCCTTTATTTTTTATGCTTGGTTTGCTTTTGTAATATTCAAAATGTTGTATGGCACCCCGACATTCATGAGTCATTCAATTCAATTTGGAGTTTAGTTCATCAAATTACAACGCATATCTCATGAAGTTTTTATGTTCCATTTTTTAACCAGGTACATTCCACAGCAGTATTTTACATTTTTTTCCTTCATCTGTGAGTCAGTTCTCTAGGTCTTCATTGTGCCATACATTATATGACTCGATATATCCTCTAGGCCTTCACTGTACCAGTACATTACATAAATCACTACATCCCCTTCGTCTTCATTGTACCAGTACATTATATAAATCACTACATTCTCTAGGTTTTCATTGCACAAGTACATTACATAAATCATTACATCCTCTAGGCCTTCAATTTACAAGTACATTATATAAATCGCTACATCCTCCAGGTCTTCATTGTACCAGTATATTATAGAAATCACTACATCCTCCAGGTCTTCATTGTACTAGTATATTATATAAATTGCTACATCCTCCAGGTCTTCATTGTACCAGTATATTATATAAATTGCCACATCTTCTAGGTCTTCATTGTACCAGTGCATTATATAAATCATTACATCCTCTAGGTCTTCATTGTCACAGTACATTACATAAATCACAACATTTGCAGATCTTCATTGTACCAGTACATTATATAAATTGATACATCTTCTAGGTCTTTATTGTACCAATACATTATATAAATCGCTACATCGTCTAGGTATTTATTCTACCAGTATATTATATAATTTGCTACATCCCTAGGTCTTCATTGTGCCAGTACATTATATAAAATCCCTACATACTCTACATTTTCATGTACTAGTACTGTATATAAATCTCTACATCTTCTAGGTCTTCATTGTACCAGTACATTCTAACCAAAACAAAGACAGAAGGAACCTGGACATGTAACACCGTTTTGTTAAATACGTTAAGCGCTTTCTTCAGTAGCACACCATGACATCATCAGATGGTTTTAAAGTTCGTTTTTTGTTGTGTTTTTACCAGTACATTATATAAATTGCAACATTCTCTAGGTCATCATTGTACCAGTACATTATATAAATGGCTACATCCTCTAGGTCTTCATTGTACATTATATAAATTGCTACATGGCCTTGGTCTTCATCATACCAGCACAATATATAAATCTGTGCATCATCAAAAATCTTTATATTTGACAATAATTATTTCTTTAATCTTATACAGCACCACATCTCTCTGAATCATTGTTTTAACTCTCTCTGTCCATCTTATGCCATTGACTGAACTAGCTTCTGTGTCTGAAATGTAAATTTCAAGGATTTTTTTTCAGCTTACGGGTGGATTTATATAACCTGGGTATGTTATACATAGAGATCAGATCTGCATCTTTATCTTTAATGGTTCCTGTCTCTCAGGAAAACAAACCATATGTATCCATTAACTTCTCTTTTTCCCCTCTTTTTCATATAGCCTTTGCCCTGCAATCTAGGAGCTTTCCCCTGTTTTCTCTTTTCCTTCTAAATTGATTGGATATGCCTATCTTCAAGAATATTTTCTTTCTCTGTCCTACTTGCATATCTTTCCCTAATATTGTTTATAGAAAACTGTGATCACTTCTTGACAAAATCAACACATTCCTTTTCATTTCCATTTTTTCTTTTCCTCTGCTCTTCTCCCTGGGTCTCTATCACATAATTGAATGCACTACTTACTGAACACCTCTTCATCGAACTCTATTAAGTGAAATCTTATTCTGTAGAATGATTATTTCAGCAAAATTTTCCCAGTAGGAAAAAACAGTGTGCCATCATCGGGGATTTGCAGCTTTCCCCACTGTAGTGCAGTCTCGGAGTTGGTATATTTAGTTATGGGGTGTGGGGGGCACAGCTCCCTACCAAGGTGGGTTTTAAATGATACTGTTTTTGTTGTGGTCATTGGGTTGGCCAACTGTTTTTCCCCCCTGGGAAATACTTCTCTTAAATGAACATTCAATGGAATAAGATTTCACTTAATGGAGTTTGATAAAGAGGTGCTCTGTAAGTAGTGCATTTGATAAAGTGATATAGGCTCCTTCTCCCTATCTTATCACTAGATTCCCTTTTCCAATCAGTCCTGGTTCTATGTATCAACAAAAAATTTCATCCATTTTCAAAATCCAGTTCTCATCCATACAGATAGAATGATTATTCATTTGTAATATATATTTGCAAAAATAACTGAGTATAATGTGATTATCAATGCAATGTCATAATCTTCTTTAAGTTCTCTGTTTTGTCCTTCATACTCATGTGATATTCATTATTGTGATTGTGCTTCCTAATACCAAACTATGTTTTCAAGCACCAACTTTGATTTGTATCATCTTTTGCAAAAAACACAATCCTAGGAGACCACTTCTCTTCTTTTCAGACTTATGTCTATATTATTACCTATTCTTCATACAATTTCTATCCTATTTGGCAAAGGAATCATATCTTCTTCCCATACTTTCAGTAAATCTATAATTTTCTCATATTCTCACATTTTTCATAGCAATTCTCTTCTTCAGTTTTTCTGACTTGTCCCATATTTGGTCTTTTATCTTTCCTCTCTGCTATGCATTGTTTTATTTTCCCTTAATCTCTATCACACTTCTCTTGTCCTAACATGGATATGGAGATGTTATCATCATATATATCATTTCTAACTTGCTTGCTTCTTTTGTTTGTACCCATGATCTATATTCTTTCTTCTGAGGCTACTCATAAGTTATTTTTTTCCCACGTTGCCACATCTTTTTAATGTAATGTTAGTCCATCATATAACATTTCTCCTTGCTAGTTTCATATGCAATTGATGGTTGCATCGGCAATAACACTTTTCTAGTTTTCATGTAATTTTTATATTTCACTCATGTTGGGAGAGATGTTTGAATCCCAGTAGTTATATATCTAGGTGAAATAAATTCCCAGCTACTGTCTCACTTCAGACTAGAATGAGGCATTTCAGATGGATCCCCTACCAATTGTAACAAAAGAGCTTTCTTTCTCTTTCATATCAGTTTCTATATCTGTTCTACCATCATCAGAATGTATATTAAGTATACTTTGTTTACTTCTCTTTTCTGTAAATGTATCATACTTCCATTAGGCATCTTTTTTATTTTATTTAAATGTTTGTGTAATTTGTGTGATGTCTCTGTTTCATATTCCTTTTGTCCTTCCTTTTTATTTTTTAGTCCCCTTCCCATATTTCCTTCCTTTCCGTCTTTTTTCTTCCCTTCTCTTTTATTTTACAATTAATATAATGGCATCTTGCTCTTCCCATCATCCAAATATCCACATTGAACAATTTCATCCCCAGTGACTACAGTCAATAAGAGATTGCTCTCTAAATTTGATCCCCTTCCCTGATTTTCACCTTCCTTTTCTTCTGTAATCTTTTTTTATACTACATTGTAATTTAGTAACATTTGACCCTTTATATCTTTTGATGATTTATAACACAGATTTGTTATTGCCATCCTCTGACCAACAATATACCTTTTTCCTCCTCTTATTTTTCCATTTCTCCTTGAGGATCATGTTAGCCTGATCTTATGATGGTAATGGTTTCAGTATTTTTAATAAATGTAGCTACTTTTCTCTCATGGCACAACTCAAAAGGCAAGAGAAAAGAGTTTCACCCATACCTCCCAAGTGTACCTCATTACGAGGAATGTACCTCATTCGGGGTCTTAAAATACTCATGTTCCTTGAAGTTCCACACTGAAAGGGTCTGGCACACATTCTGTGTTAGGAATTTATCCATGGTAAATAGAAATTAATTGCATTAATCATTAAAAGACCTTTTTATAGGTAAAACCAGCATATTACCCATCCTATGATCTTCCTAGTTGAAGCTGAAGTTGTTAGCAAGACATTAGTATATGTTCCAGATTTTGCCCATTTGTTCCACATTATGAGGGCTGGTGTTCCTCATTTTGGGTATGGAAGGTTGAGAGCTATGGTTTCACCTTGTCAGTCAGGCTCAGCCAATCTATTATCTTGTAGTTTCACTTCACATAATTTGTGCTCCTAAGCTTTCCATCAGAAGACTTAATGGCTTAGCCACACCTAGAAAATCTGCTGCATTGCAGCAATGTCTTATTATTATGGCAGCTGTTAACATAATGGAAGTTCTTAACATTATCATTCCTACAGTAAGACTGAAATGTAACTCTGTTGGATATAATGATTTTCAGGATCTTTCTCTTCTGCTTTTTTTCCCCTTTATATAAACTATGTTTTTTATATTGTATGTGACAGCATTTTTCGGTTTGCATTGTAAGGTATTGCATTGTATTGTATTGTATGATATCATGTAACATTTAACTGTGGATATTTTCTCCCCAGGCATCTACTGAAAATGGGCCTGTCATGGCCCATTTGGACTTTCCCAATAAACAACCAATAGTAGTAGTAGTAATAATAATAATAATAATAATAATAGTAATCATCATCATCATCATCATCATCATCAGAACTGAATACAAATTGCTTTGTAGTGAAAAGAAGTTTTACTTGATTTGCAAAATTATTTTGTCTGCATTGAGTTGTTGTTATTGGATGGTATTGGTCTGTAACCCCAAGGGGTTTCTACTTGATTTGCTACATAATGTTTGCCGCACCGAGCTAGTACTGTTGGGAGTTATAGTATATGAATATAACTTAGTTCTACTTTCTGTTGTGCTGTTTGTAATGTTTGTGCTCAGTAGCACAGGTTTTGCCTGTGTTGTGCATTAATGTTATATACTGTGATACATTCCTTTACCAAACATACAGTTTTTAATGTCTTACAGACTGTATATTTTTAGTGTAATCTATTTTGGCTCTATACCTGTCATGCTGAAGCTTTGTGAATGCATGGTTTATACTACTTGCATTAAAACATGTTGACATAAGCACTTACTAAGGTCAGTTTTATTTTTATAGTGTTACTTTATTAATTAATTAATTAATTTATTTATTTTTACCTGCCCTTTCTGTGTACGTCAGGTTAAATTGCGTTGTTCAGTTACTTCCTACATATCATTGTACCAGCTCCTACTTGTTTTATGGCACCACACATTCATTTCTGCTGTGCCATTGACAACCTATTGTTTTGTTACAGCATTGTTTTAGAAACCTGTTTTCTGCTACGGTAACAGTAAGCTTACCTTTTCATGCAGCATATCTGCTGTTTCTGTAGCACTGTACTCTAACTATAACACACCTTTTGTTTTGGGACCTGTCTGCTCAATACTCTGTTAAAAGACAAGTATGTTGTGTGAAATATCTACTGACACATTGGCATCCAAGCCTTCTTATTATATCCAGTATGACATAACTTCTTCTTGGGAACTTACTGTTCTATTTTATTGGCATCCTGGTAAAAAAGCTGACCTTGACAGGATGTGACTGATAGTTTGACTGTGTCTGAATTTGCACAGCTATGCACAGTTGATGTCTATATTTGCAGACTTAATTTCCTATTATCCATCCTGTTGCTTGTTTTTACACTGAATTCCTGAGACTAGCTCCTACTGTACCCTCCTAATATTGCACATCTACATATACTCAATGCAACATACTCTAATATCTCTACCTCTAAAATATGAATATTGAACTACCCTTGTTCAACATCATATCACAGCTGTCATGGGGCCACTGTCTCACCTCATTTGTTGCCTGTCTGCTAGTACAAAAAACCTTGCAGTAGTGTAGTAACTGCCTTATGTACACCTCAGCCAGTTTCTGCTGCTGTCATGCACACAGGCCGTTTGTGACAGGTGCACATATTTACTTAAACTGGAGGCTGACATCTCTAGATAGAAAGTCAGTGTACTGCTTTTTTCCACTCCAGTGCCACTCAGCACAACAGCAAATCCTACATATGCAGGGGGTTTGAAGAAATCTGTACCTAATCCTCCAAAGAGAATGGAAATACAGATGCAGGTCTTAGCCACATATTCATACCTCTACCTCCATGCATACTGTCATCAGTTCTTAACATGATACTCTCAGATTTATGCCATCCAATGCCTCCTTAATCAAAAGTCACATGTATGGTATGCCTAAGCCCTCAAAAACCTTCAAGGTCATCAAGGCATGTCACCACCAATGACAATATCTTTGTCATAGGTAACTCAGTTGTTAGATACACAGATGTGCCAATAACCAGCCTATGCAAGGACAAAGTGAGGCTCAGCTGTCACGTGGAGGCTTTGATCCAAGATGGCATGAGGGCCTTTAGTTCTTTGTCCCATAAATATGCATATGTGGGGGTGACACATTCAAATGCCCAAAGTGGGACTTTTTATGGAAATGTGAGATTCTGCAAAACTCAATCAGTGCAAAGAACTGTAGTTCACTTTGTGCCCAAATAAAAGCTCAGTCTTGCATAATCTGACTTGTTTCTATTGTTACAAATATATGAAGGTTTTCAGATCCAAAACAATTATTTTATACAACTATTAAAGGGAATTTAGGAAATATATTTTGTCCTAAAAATCTAAGGACATTTACCAATTTCCATGCTTTTTGCAGGACACAGTTGCCCAAATGTGGATGGCCCTGTGTAAAGAGGGACAGGTGGCAATTCCACGCATATGATCTAATTGTTGTTAGCTTGTGTGAACTTCCTTTGGGAAGATGAAGGCAGACATGATTGATCTCTCCATGTATGTGACAAGAGTTCATTAAAAAACTGGTCTTGAGCTGCACTTTTCCATCACAATGAATGATGCTGCAATACAAAGAAAAAAAAATGACTTCAGTAACTGGTTGCATAATTCATGTCATTTTAGAGGATCCAATATATTTCAGCTTGGGGGGAAAAAAATGGTCAACTGCCCTGCCTAATTTGGGAGGGATAGCCTGCAACTCTCCCTACGGGGCCTCCGTGTATTGCTTAAAAGTTTCTCGGCCGCATAATGCATTTTGTAGGCAAAATGAATCCTTTCCAGCTTAAAAAAACTAGATCATGCCTAAATGAGTTTGGCATTGCTCACTGCTTGGAGTTTAAATAAGAAGATTCCCAAAACATAAAGTCTTTCTGATGTTTGAATGCCTACATATTTGTGTGATCACTGAAACTTGATTCCAGTGATATGAAACTGCTCCCTCTTTATCTCAGATTTCTTATTATCATTCATTCAGGCCCAGTGATGGCTTTGGCATGCCCATATTCAGTGATAATTCCCTATTACCTCGTGTTAAATACAGCATGAAAAGAACATAGAATTTCTCAACATCATGGTGACAGTCCATAAATCAGATTACCGTATTAAAGCAAATTATAGAACTCCTTTTATGGGGGCGGCCACGGTGGTGCAGTGGTTAGCATTGCTGCCTCACAGCAAGAGGTTCTCCAGTTCGATCCTCAGCTGAGGTGCCCTCTGTGCAGAGTCTGCATGCCCACCCTGTGGTCACGTGAGTTTCCTCCAGGTGCTCCGGTTTCCTCCCACATCCCAAAGACATGCTGTAGGTGGATTGGACACTAAATTGGTCCTAGGTGTGAGTGTTTGTGTGTGTGTGTGTGCCTTCTGTGGAAGGTTGGGCGCCAGGCTGGCAACTCGACACTGTAAAACTCCACTGCCAATCATGAGCGGACAAGGTGATCCGCTGTGGCAACCCCTAACTGGGAAAAGCAGAAGAAGAAGAAGAGAACTCCTTTTATGTTTTACTCTGCACACAGTCGTTACCAAAACCATCTCCAGGCCCTAACCATTAAACCAAAAAAATAAACCTGGGTAACTTCAACTATCCAGCTATTAACTGAAAAACAGCTTTCACAAAATTAAATAAATAAACCAATTAATAATTTATTTTTATTTATTTAACATTTGTTTGCCAGGATAGTTTGGCTGGACAACAAGTGTCCATTTTCAGCAGAGTCCTGGGGAGAAAAGCTCCATAAAATTACAGAGAGGGAAATTACAACAAAGAAATTACAGAGTAAAATTACATTGTAGTATTGTACAGATTTGTTGAAATTACAGTAGCTAATATACAATATGAGGACATTACCCATTTTGGGTGAACATTCATATGACATAATGTACAATATATACCATGACTGTAGATTAGAACTTAGGTAGAGCATTGCAAGATATTTCTCTAGTGAGTAGGAGTATGTAATATGTATAGGTTTCCATATATCATTCAAGCAAACATATATATATATATATATATATATATATATATATATATATATATATATATATATATATATACATACATACATACTCATATATAGGTAAATACACACATTTGCAGAGGCTTAGTTGGAGGATGTTGCACGTGCTGACCAGGGACAGATGGGGTGTAGTAATTATGTGTGGATGAGGCTTCAAGGGGGTCCATTACAAACTGCATAGATGGTTGGTATAGAGCAGTGATGCTGAACCTATGACATGCCATGACATTTCATGTGACACACCAGTGTTCACCAACACCCAAGTTACCAAAGAAACTGCTTTTGCATTTGTTGCTTGTGTGAAGTTCAGTGAATTATTTTTTGCCAGGAGCCAATTCAACAAAACTGCTGCAGAGGTAAGGAAGTTATTAACCTCAAAGACTATTTCAGTATAGTTTCTCAACAGAGTCTGCAAAGGGCAGGGCTGACTTTGTTTTCTCTTAGTGATTACACTTCTGCAAAGGGCAAGTAGTCTGCGTTTCTAAGTGTGTGCTGTTTTACATTCCTCTCAACTATCCCTCTTAATCCCTCCAAAAACTGGCAACATTTTACACTTAATAATGACAATAATTAGATTTGGGCAGCCACCGTGGTGCAGCGGTTAACATTGTCGCCTCACAGCAAGAGGTTCTCTGGTTTGATCCTTGGCTGGAGTGCTTTCTGTGGTCACGTGGGTTTCATCTGGGTGCTCCGGTTTTCTCCCACATCCCAAAGACATGCTGTAGGTGGATTGGACACTCTAAATTGGCCCTAGGCATGAGTGTGTGCATGTTTGTGCCTTCTGTGGAAGGTTGGGCGCTGGGCTGGCAACTCAACACTGTAAAACTCCACTGCCAATCATGAGCAAACAGGTGATCCGCTGTGGTGACCCCTAACTGGGAAAAGCCAAAAGAAGAAGAAGAATGACAATAATTAGATTTACAGACTAATTTTACTTCAGAAGATGTATATTAATTTATGTTCATTTTTTTTCTGTCAGTGTCTCAAATTAATATTACTAGTTGTTTAAAACTGTCTATATCTCTTATTTCTAGATTTGTCTCTGATTCTGCTGAGATTTATCTCTGATGTATTGAGAACTAAGCTGTTTTAATTTCATTTATTTATTTATTTTTTGTTTGTAGGTGGCAAGCAAGCAGAGTCAAGTTAGGCATTTTCTGAATTTTTGACACGCCGAACCCAAAAGGATCGTCATCACTGGTATAGAGATATGTTTTGAGTAGGCTCTTGAAAGAGAGTGTGGAATTTTGTAGTTTGAGGTCAGGGGGAATGTTGTTCCATATTTTAACAATTTCATGGGCAAATAGAGATTCCCCAGAGTTGTTTTTCCATGGGATGGTTTCAATTAAGGCTTTGTTGTTGGACTGAAGTTGTCTATTGGAATTATAGAGGTTCAGAAGAGCTAGATTGAGTTGATGGTACCTTAGTAGGTTAGGGAATTCAAGGCAGTGTAAGGAATGCAGGGAATGGTAATGGTGGGATCTTGATTTAGCATTGGTAGCAAATCTAGCAATTTTGTTGTAACAAGTGGAAAGTTTATTAAGGTCAGTTTTGTAAAGATTTTTTAGAATTGGGGATGCATATAGTAGAGTAGATAGGAGGTGGGTCCTGGCTATTGCAATTAGAGATTCAGTGGTTAGATAACTTTTGCAGTGATAGAGGGAACCTAGCTTTTTGTGGACTTTAGAGATGGTTGTTGATATGTTCTTTGTGAATTTTAGTTGCTGGTCATTGGTGACTCCTAGGTGTTTAGCCTCAGAGACGGGGTGATTCGGGTTTTGTTGGCCGAGAGTATGGAGAAGGTAAGGTTACTAGTCTTAGTAGGGTGAAATAGCATTAGTTGTGTTTTCTTGGGATTTAATATGAGTTGTGAGTTACTAAGCCAGTTCTCCATTTTGGAGAAGGCTTCTTGGGCTTTTTGTTGGAGAAGTTGTATTTTGGGTGCAGTGCATATGAGAGTTGTGTCGTCAGCATATTGGACTACGTTGGCTTTAGAGGTTGTTGGGTGGAGTTGGTTTGTGAAGATATTAAAAAGAAGGGGGCTGAGAATTGATCCTTGTGAAACACCTAGGGAGGCTGGCAGTGGGGGGATAACGAGTTAAGCCATTTGACAGACTGTTGGTGGTTATCTGTAAAGGTTTTAAACCAAAGTAGGCTGGGGTTGTTAATGTTGAGATCACACAGGCACGATAGGAGTTTATTATGTGAGACTGTGTTGAATGCCCTGGATAACTCTAAGAAGGTAGCTGACACTAATTTACCTTGGTTCCTGTGGGAGTTTGTAGTATTTGTGAATCTGAGTAGGGCAGTGGTGATGCTGTGGGATGGGCGGATACCGTGTTGGGTTGTGGAAAGAAGGTTGCTAGAGAGGAGGTAGGAGAGGAACTGGTGATGAATGCACCTTTCTAGGATCTTAGAGACGGGTGAAAGGATTCCAATTGATCGATAGCTGGACAGGTCTAGACAGGGGCCACCTTTGTGGAGTGGTATGAATGGATCTATTAATTAGTAGTGAAATGGGGTAGGCTGCAGATGTGGATGCAATTTGGAGGCATTCAGAAGGAAGATTATCAGCTGCAAGGGTGGTTGGTTTGAGTTTAGCTAGGAGTTTTTGGATGGTGGATGCAGGAACAGGCTTAAGTGTGAAAAGTATGGTATTAATTTGGGCCTGAGGAGGTTGTGGGTGTTGGAGGGAGTAATGTTGTTTAAAAGTCTGAGTATTGAGGAGGTGAAATAGTTATTAAAGCTAGAGGCTATGTCCAGGTCTGTGCCTGTTATATCGGGGGCAGGTGTGGTGGTTTTGCTGGGCTAGAGGATGTTATTTATTGTTGCCCAGAATCTTTGTGGTTTGGTGCTATATTTGTTTTATAGAGTGATGTAGTAATTTTTTTATTGAGCTTAACCTGCTTTTTTGCTTTATTCCAGAGTTCAAGAAAGGCCTGCCTAGTTACAGTGATGTGTTGTGATGCCAGGTCTTCCAGGCTTTATCCCTGTTTCTAAGTAGGGCTCTTGTGGTTTTCTGCAGCCAGGGGGTATGTACCCTAATTGCTTTTATAGGGCTAGTTGGTTGAGGATATTTAAGAATGTGGAGTTGAAATAATTAACTGCCTTGTCTATTGAAAGGGTTTTGATGGGAGACCAGTTACAGTATTGCAGGTCTCTTACAAAGTGGTCTTTGGGAAAATTTTTGTTGGAGCGGGTTTGTAGAAGGGAGGGGGAATTATTCATTTTAAGTCTGTGTCTGAGGATAAAAGTGGTGTTGTGGTCACTCAGAGAGTTAGGCAGAGTGCCTCGTTGATGGGCAGCATTTGGTTGATTGGTGAAGATCCAATCAAGTATAGATTCTCTTTTAGTGGCCTTATCAATGTATGTGGGAGTATCTATGAGTTGGATGAAGTTATATAGGTTAATGTCGTGGGTGGGGGTTGGAGAGTGGATGGAGTTCTAGTTGAAATTAACGTCACCTAACAATAGTTTCTTGAGGGAGGGAGTGAGAGGCCTAGTAAAGCATGGATTCTAGGATGGTTATGTTATCAGCTGGGAGAATGTAGATACCCAGTAAATTTAGGTGCTTATGTTGGTTTAAGGAGAGTTTTACAAACAGGGTTTCTGCATTGTTGAAGTTGGGGGTTTCTTTTTGTAGTAGCTGAAGTTGCAGGTTGGTTTTGTGAAGCAGGGCTAAGCCTCCACCTCTTTTATGTAGCCAGTCTGCCCTGAGAATGTTATAACTGGATGGGGTAATGGAATTGTCTTTGATATGTGGTTTAAGCCACGTCTCTGTGATGAGTGTAATATCAAGGTTATATAAGGAGATGGCAACATGAAGGTTTTCTATTTTATTCATAATACTGCGGATGTTTATGTTTAGTATTAATAAGTTGGTGGAGTTTGTGCTTAGTTGGAAGGTGGAAGTTGCATGGCTTATTTGTAGGGATTGCTGGCTCAGGGTTGGGGTGAATATCTCCTCCCAATAGTAGCTGGATAGTTTTACTAGTGATAGTTTTACGTAGTAGATGATTAGGAAGTGAAATTGAAAACTTGGTTGCTTTTTAGATGGAGAGTAGTAGTATATGGGAGAGGTGAGATGTATGGGGGGTTGGGTGTATATGGCTGGGAATATTCTTGTATGAGTGGAGCTGTTGATAATGCTGTGGGGTAGGGTGGAGGATTTGGAGTGGATGCTGTGAGTGATTTTGAGGTGATAAGAGGTGCTAATGGTGGCTATGGAGAGACAGGTGAGTAGGGAAGCATGAAGCAGGAGTGTATAATGTAGTCGAGACTGGGGGTTGTGGGACACAGTGAGAGTGAGGTTGTGGGACATAGTGGGAGTGAGGTTATGAAGGGAGAGGTGGTTATTGTACTCGGGGAGGGTGTGGGTTGGGTGAGAAGGAGATGTAGGTTTGGATATTGTAGTGGTAGGTGGGCTGGACTAAGTTGAGGGAGTTATACTGGGTGAGTAGTAGTTGATAGGATGGAATGTAGTTGGAGTAAGTGACTGGTTTGAGAGAGACTGATTGGATGGTGGGTGTGGTTCAGAGGGTCAGGCGATCTGTGGTTAGAATAAAGTTAGAGGTAGTGGTGGCAGGTGGGAAATGGGGGCAGAGTAGGGGAGCCAATCTATTATGCAGTAGTCAGCCTGGTAAGTGAGATATATCCTAGTTTGCACCAGGGTCTAGTTAGCCTGCACCAGGATTAGATATGGGATATGTTTAGCCTTTGAGGATAGAGGGTAAATAGCATGGCATAGCCTATGAATGGGCTCTTCTGCATTGAGCATTTGAGTTTGGTCACAACTTGTTAACCGGCACAGGAAAGCAGAGGGTGGGAAGGATGGTTGTCAGAAAGAAGGAATGGCCTACTCCCTCTACTAGTATCAGTGGAGGGGAGACCACAACACCTGGATTTCTGCTGCCACCTAGTGGGATACTAAATTCAGGGTCAGAAGCACCAGCATATGGAATGGTGGAATTGGGAGGGAGCACTATTGGGCAATGGGATGTCCTGCAAGTGTGAGGTCTTGTAACCACTTTTAGAGACAATATGCTAGGACCTATGTTGTCACTATGTTGATGAGCTCAGTTTGGCTGGTGGCTTTTGGCTGATGGAGCCTGTCTGAAGTAAGAGAGAAAGTCACTGGAAGGGTAATTATGTGGGTGGGGGAGACTGCCGCAATTGGCTTGACTGGGTTGCCACTATGTTGATGGACTCACTTATTATAACAGAGCTTACTAACATAATAATTTAATATGCCTAACATTTCTTAAACTTCTAAACTACCAATTCCCTGAACCAGTTAATGTCTATCCTCACTAAGGCCAAAACCCTCAGTACCCTTATTCTTGCCAATAACAAAACTATCTGTTCCAAATCTAAAGTTTCCTCATTGATAATCAAATGAGACTATCTAGCCATCACATTTGCCTTTCGAACTCAGTCCAGATCGACAATTATTGCAATTGTTTTCAGAGGTTACTCCATAGCGAATATCCTTGCCCTCTCAGATGGCGTTATGAAGGTCAGACATTCTCCTTCTCTTCTTGGTACCCACTTGTTAAGGCAATGACATATCTTTGACTTTTACCGCCACTTAAATTACTGCATACAAGTACCAATTCCCATCCATGACAAGCACACTTTCAAGTTTAAAAATGAGCTCTTATGATGGAATTTTGCCATAAGCAAACTACAATAAAGAGAGCAAACACCTGACTGTAGGGCACAAACCTAAATCTGCTTTTTCTATTGAAAGTCTTAAAAAAGTCTGCAAAGATCTCAGACATAAGATCAAGTCTTCAAAGCCATGTACAAGCTAAATATGTTAACCTCTACCAAATGTAATCATAAAGCTTTTATTAATCATGTTAGTATGCTCTATTATAATAAGCAGTACTAGACTAAACTGATCTCTGTCTCAGTACTACTGTTTCTGAACTGGAAGATGCCACAAATGTATTCACTAAGAAATTCTTCAGCCTGTATGCCTCCACTGTAAACTCATTCCTGAAAGACTTAAAATTACTGCAGAATAGGTTCTGAACAGTGCCTCTAAAACCAAATGTGCCAGCTTCTAGCAATGTTCCCTAGTTAATGTTAAACACAAATTAACTGAACAGCTCATGAATCTATTCATCCTCAACCTCTCCACTGGATTTGTACCAGAGACCTGGAGAAAGTCCATACCTAGACCCCTAGAAAATGAGAGATCCTCTACTGACCCAGGGAGCTATAGACCCATTAGTCTCGCCAGCTTTATCTGCATGATAATGCAAAGAATTACAATGGCTGTCATAAATGATGTCACAGTAAGCCTGCAGTCCCTTGACCTCAACCAGTTCAGTTCTGTGAAAAGAGTATGCTGTTAGTTTAACTTGGCGAGCATCTTTGAAAAGGTGAACTAGCATTAGATAACAGCAAATTAGTCACAATGTTTAGCTTGATTTAGCAAAAGCCTCTGACAGTGTACCATACTTTAACATCATAAATACACTCACCAAACTTAATTCCCTGTGTAACCCAGTGCACTGCAAGTCAGCCCTTGGGTAGAACCCATAAGTAAGAGTGAGTGGCACAGTCTCCTCAGAGAAGCCTGTTGCAACTGTTGCACCCCAGGTTCCATGTTGGGACACTTATTTTGATCATACTTCTATGATGTCCAGGCTGATATGAATGATCTCTGGCCGACTAAGCTCACTGACAACTGTAAAGTGGGCACTGTCATTCACTCTGTAGCTTATACTATATCATGCAAGACAATATTAACCACACTAATTCCTGGTTTCAAGACCAGAGACTTAAACTCAATGGAAAAAAAAATGCAGTATTCTAGTGTTGGGGAAACAAGAGCATCCATGCACCAGTGTCATTGATAACACCCTACTTAAGGCTGATTCCATCATCCGAGATGTGAGTACGCTCATAGGCACTGCACTTCCATTTTATCACCATGTATTAATTATGGTCAGGTATGCATTTCATGTAGTGCAACTAATCACTAACAGTATAACCTCTACATCCAAGGAAGTTTTTGTCCCTCTCTACTCCTCTTTTAATAGCCAATAGTAGAATAAAATGCCCCCTTGGAATATACCGATTATGACATATAGCCCAACTAGAATGACTAAAGTGGCTCCTAACAAAGAAAACCTTCACTATGTCCTCCTTAAATTACTCAGAGTAACTGGGACTCTATCAGCACTGTTTGTTTTTTATAACCTTGTGTGTAACAACCTCTGTTTGGCTTTTCATGGCCTTGAATGACCCCATACTGGCTGACCTCCTACATATCTGTAACACTGGTAATACAGCCACAACTCAATTGGGAGATCTAAACCTGCATTGCAATCTTAACAAAATCCATTGGAGGAATGAATATCTCTCCAGAAGGATCCCCTATTTATGGAACAGATGTCTACACCTTATCAAGTAAAGAAGCCCCTTAACCTTCTTCCAAACAAACATCAAAGAATGGATGGTAATCCATGAGGATCCATAAATTTACCTCTGGGCAGTCACATGTGGTCCTTACATATAGAATGAACCTACAATGGTTATGCAGGGAATAGGCTGCAAATGATCAACTTGATCAGCTGGCTACTATGACCTATAACCCTATGATTCTCAGCCATGGCTGTTTTTTTCCTTTTCAGGCTTCTCCTTCTCACTGCTCTGTGAATAACAGCAGCATAATTTGTTACTGTGACCTAAACAATACATCAGAGATTGTAAGATATTCAAAAAGGAAGTATCAAGATTTCAGGGAAAAACAACATTGTGACAAAGGCTGCAGTGTAAGGATGAACAGAGAGAATTACTTAAGTCATGCTTTCTTTATATATTGTACTCTAAGATAAATAATGGGAGAACCAACACTCTAATAAGAATAACTTGACATTTTGCATGTGATTTTGGTTTAATATTCTATGTCTAATTTATATTCAAGTCTGTACACAGCTAACCAATAATGTTAATTAGGATGTCTGCTGCCTACATTTGGGTAAATAACAAGAGCTTCTCACTGAGTCGTACTTCATAACAATGTATCAGCTATAAGTACAGGGCTGCAGTAGTTACTTGCCATGTTTGGGCTGGTTCATTAAATATCACAGTGTTGATTTCTTTACTTATAATTCATCTGTTTCTAA
>NC_056728.1:570206957-570216957 GCF_019279795.1 Protopterus annectens | reverse complement strand
TTTTCAGGAAAGAAGTTCACAACCCCCAATGCTCTTTTATTAATATAGTTTAAATCTGAGATTATACAGTATCAGGAAAAGATTGAGGCCTGCTTTTCCAGTTAAAATTAACCATTCTTTCTCAAACACTTTGCGACCTCAGAGTTGGAATATATTACTAACAAGGATGTGAATTTGTACTGGCTAGCACAACATCACATATGAGGGATCCAGGACAGCTTGATAATTAAATATAAACTGTTCAAAAGAGTACTTTTAGAATATTGTGTTTTATGACTATATCCTGCAGAATTTTGTACTTCAGTATTATGTGACTGAAGATTTTGAAGCGTCATGTTTTAATAGAATATTAACAAAATATCAGAATTAGATAACCTGCTCTAGTTGGGGTCCTTTTAGTAGAGAGGGTCCCAGCAGTTGCTGATGTTTAAGACTAACTGTGTTTGACAATAATAATAATAATAATAATAATAATAATAATAATAATAATAATAATAATAATGGAAATACTTGGAAGGTACCACAATGCCAGTTCTGTGTGGAGTCCTGGTAGAAACTGGTTGGTGAATAATATGTTCTTGCCAGAGTCAGTAAACTAAAATTATGTCAGAGTGTTTAATGTGTTCTTAGAGTCACAAATACTTGTACCGGGTCTCCTGAAGTTAAGTGTTAGTGCTCCAGGATGAAAAAGCAATCGTGTACAGCAGATCATGGCAGGGCAACCTACTAGTTTTCCAGTGCATAAAACAAGATCTTATTTAGTAGGATTTGGAGTCATACATCATTTTCAACTTTACTTTATGTAGCTAAGAGAAGGTCACAGTTATCTAAAACAGAATAAATATGCTTTAAATGGTGTATTACTCAGAGAAAAGAAATATTTATATCTTGTCGGACATTCCCAAGTGTTGAAGAATTTTTTGTTACTGCATGGTAATATTTGATAAAAAATAACACTAATGTAATCATACCCAGGGGTTATGAACCATTTTACAGACATTAATTCTCTTCACTCAATAGCAGACAATTGTGCTAGGGATTACTAGCTTCGGTCTTGATAAAGAGTCACATATTATGAATTTTACATTTCTTTTGTTTGTTTGTTTCTTCATTTGTAATGATGTGGCGGAGTGATACAGCGGTTGACATTACTTCTTCATACAAACTAGTCCTCCAGTTCATTTCCTGGGTAGGATGCATTCTGTTTTGAGTGTAAATGTTCTCTCTGTGTCACTATTTTTTTTCAGGAGTGCTGGCTTCCTACTACATTCCAACAACATAGTGTAGGAGAACCTGTTATAAAGTGTGTGTGTGTGTGTGTGTGTGTGTGTGTGTGTGTGTGTGTGTGTGTGTGTGTGTGTGTGTGTGTGTGTTTGTTTCTGTCTGTACATGTGAGTATATATGTGCTTGTGTGCATGAAAGCACGTGTCTGTGTGCCTGTGTGTGTGTGTGTGTGTGTGTGTGTGTGTGTGTGTGTGTGTGTGTGTGTGTGTGTGTATAAGAGAGAAAGATGAACTGAGCAGTGGCATTTAAAATTAAGACGTATGCATAACTCTCAACCACTTAGCTCAAGAAATGTGGATAAAGTCTAAAATAAAGAAGTGACAAAGGCTTAAAAATAGGAACACATTTTACATTGCCATTATAAAACTAGAATGTTGCTAGAATAAAAAGATTTGCTTTAGTATGCATTTTCTGAAGGAAATAATGTCTGAAACACAAGTGCATGTCATTATTTATTGACTTCAATCCCTAATTATTTGCCAGCAAACTACAAACTTTATGAGTAATGGACCAAAAAATTATATAAAAATCTGGACATTTTTTGAAAATCATATAGTTTGGAAGTAAAATACTTCCTTCAGTACCATTTATATATATTACAACAAGTCTGAAACTTTAAGGAGAAGAACTGCTTTAAATCAAAGATATAAAAAAATAATAATTGTTGTTGTGTCTTTCGGCTTTTCCCGGTTAGGGGTCGCCACAGCGGAACTCTGGTCCGCTAATGATTGGCAGTAGATTTTTACTTGCCGAGTTGCCAGCCCTGATGCACAACCTTCAACGAAGGTATGCACATTCATGCATGTCTCCACACAGAAGACACTCTAGCTGAGAATCGAACAGTACAATGTCTTACTGTGAGGCGACAACGCTACCGCAGCACCACCACCGCATTACCATATAAAAAAAATAATAATATAAAAATTAAAAAAAAGTAAAATAAAACAATCTTACAGACCTCCGTGATGTGTGTTACCATGTAAATAATGCCTTCCAGGGCTGTAATTTTAAGAATTGATTTGAAGACTGATCCTTAAATGCTTCATAGACTTTTTACTGCACCATTAACTTTTCCCATCCCAGGACAGCACATGTATATACATGCACAAATACATAAATATATATAGTTGTAGTTACATCAAGCAGATGATAGAATGAAAGAAAGAAAAAAAACATTTAAAGGAAAACAAATGGAGAGGCTAATAGATCCAGCCCATGCTGAACAAGAGTTTTTGCATCAATGTATATTTTCTGAAGAACAAGAATGGAACTTTAACATCTGTCATTCATACCTGTTAGCTCTTTGCTCAAAATTGTGGACAGACCCAAAAATAAGTGACAAAAGTCCAAATCAGAGACAATTTTTAATTAAGTTCATTGGTATGCAGTCCAGGAGACCAATAATGAGCCTAGTTCAAATTCTCACTTGTCCCAAACCTCTAACTGGCTCAAGGTCACACAGTAGGAAAATGAATCCTGAAAGAATCAAACCCTGTACCACAGGAGTAGTTCATCAACAGCTCTTAGTCTACAATCCTCTTTGTCAAATTCACTTACAAAAGATAAAGATCAAGGACAAATGACCAACAGATATCATGTCTTAAAATGTCATTTTCGGCCATTGAGCGTGCTTGCCTTGTCCACGATGATTGCCTTCTTGTGTGGAATTTGGCCTGGTTGTCACTTACCCTAAAAGAATAAATTTTAAATTGTCTCTGGTCAACAGAAGCATTTTGTGTGACCTAAGAGCCACCAAACAGGAAGTCAGGGGCATGCATCATATACTAATATCATTAAGTGGCAAAGTATAAAGGAAAGTAGGAAGCTTCTTTCAAGAACTGTGTCTGTTTTTGGCATCTTGTAAACATTTAAAATTAAAGCATAAACTAATGCACATTTTTAATGATTCTTTGGATAGTAATGCTAGTCATGTCTTCTGACAGTGATTATTCCAAGGATGAAGTAATACATGTGTTTATTTATATTTTAAACAAAAGATGTTAGCCCTGTCATGCACTGTTTATAGGCACACCAAGCCCTATGATTTCGAACCTCAGGCAAATATGCAGGTTAGTGAGAACACCCATTTCTGAGGGGTCCTTGTCTGATGGGGCGATGTCTTTGGAGGAAATGGGGGACCAGTGTATGAAGTTAGCCTCTAGTAAGTTGAAATATAGAAATATATTTTGTTTAAATTGACCACTGTCAGGTCAGGCAGCTGTTTTGCTGCACATATGCAACCATAGTTCTCAGACTTCCATTTCCATATATATCACCTTCCTTCCTTTCTTCTACGTGCAAATTATATAGCCTTTGTTTACCGAGAAACCACACATTTGTTATTGGTTGCGTTATTTGGGTGGTTTTTAATTTATCAAAACATGTGTTGATAAACTTTTTTTCTGGCAAAATGGCATCTTTTGTTGATGCTATTTTATCTGCAAAAGATTTTCCCTGTAAGGACAATTTGGCATGTTTAACAAGAACAATAGAATTGCTGACACTAATGTTTAAAAAAAAATAGTTACAGCCCTCCCATAATTCAAGCTGTTGAAGTATTTCACAATGGCTGTGAGGTATAAACTAGGCATATTCTGTCAGAAATGCTTAAAGAACAAGAAATTAACATGGGGAAGCCTAGAGGAACTTATTCATAATAAACACCAAAAAATTTGAATAACCAACTTAAACAGATCTTATTCATATACTGCTAATAAATAATGTGGATTCATGTCGCATTTACCATTTTTTTCTGTGAAAATACTCAACTCAGTTATTAAGCTACTTGAATATTTTAATTGTAAGTCAATCATTTACATAAAGTAAAAATATACTAGCATACTAACAAGATGATAGAAGAAGACCAATGAGCGGTTCTAGATTGCATGGGGAGAGGTTATCATCTGGAGAAAATGAGAGCGTATTCATTTTAACTAACAATAGCCAGTCATAGGAGAATAATGAGTTGGCAGATTTTAAAAATGCCCGACAGAGTTCTCTGTCAGAAACATTAGAGGATCAAATGGCTGTAACTAAAAAAATGATTCTTCTGAGCTGGGACATATGATCTGACTTGCCTAGACATAGTAAGGCCTTATTAAGTTTAATGTCATTTGCTGCCAAAAAAAAAGAAAGTACTAGAAAATGTAGATCAAAATATAAACCAACAGTAATAGAATTATTGAATATTTGTAGAATGACTGGTAGAGATAATAGAACTAGAAGTTGGATCTTTAGGAATGGGAAGGAGTACATTTCACAGAAATAAATGAAATTCATGGGAACAATATACACAGACTATTGTTCAGATGGAGGAATGATGATTAAGGGAAGGCAGGAACTAAGCAAATTATGTACTGTTTGAGTGAATGACAATTGTTATAAAGAAAGAAAACCTGTATGTAACGTATAATGTATGAAGGAATGTTAATATGTTTTTTTTATTAATGTATGTGTGTCTGTGTCTTAATTTGTGATAGTGTGGAACAAGGAAACTGTTAGGACTCAAAATAATGACAATTTCTTCATAATGAGGTACATTTGCAAAGTATGGATAGAAAAGAAATGTATAAAGGGACCTGTTTGATTGGCCAATAAGGCCCTTTGTCTGGTGAATGCTTCATCAGGTGGCTATAGGCTGGCTTACCAGTTAACATGTTCCTTACCTCCTGTAGTACTGCCAGATCTCCTGAACGTGGGTAGTAGATGCTGACTGAATTCATGTATCACATCTGCTTATGATAGTGTTAATTTATGCTGCATATTATCCTGACATACCACTCTTGCAGAAATCTGGATTAAAGTTTGTTGTTTTTATATCATATTTCTGCTGTGCTGAGCCGGAAAATAGTCTGGGAGGATAGTGCTATACATTGGTTAATAAACTTTAAACAATTATTGTGACAATGTGAGATATTGCCAGCTATGCCAGGAGGAATAGGGCAGTGGACATGTAACATTTGCCAGCACAGCTAGCTGGAATTTAGTAAATAATTATATGTTATTTGAATATCAAACTGATTTGCACAGGTGCTTGTATTAAAAATGCATTTACAAAGCTGCTTGTGTGAAAAATATATCAACAGTGTGCCCTGCTGGACAGAAAAAGAAATATACATTTATTATTGTAACTGTTTAAATGTATATGTTTTAACAGAGGATATTGGAAGAGAAGACGTTAATCTCAATCTACCTGACTTTTACAAAATGTTCTGAAATTAAATTACTGGGCCTAGGCCATAAAGATGTTATCTCACAGTTTTGAGTGAAGCCATTGACACAATGTCTGTACGAAATATGGTTTATTAGCTCTTGTAGGAAGAGTGGAAGTGTTTCATGGTTTTATGACTTCCAGGAGCTGCAACAGATCTTAGCAAGGCTCTCTGTCTCTGTATTATTGACACATAGGTGGTAAATCCTGGCAGTTTCTAGCAATGGGGGCTTGCATGGGAACCAGAAGTCAGATGACCAGAAGTATGTGATGTCATTCTGTAATACATCACTAAAAATAATGTTTAATACTAGGTGAGACTGAAGTCTCAGGGCACTCTGTTTTGGAAACCTAATATAGTAAGATCACTCATCTGCTTCATCTTGCCTTCCTCTAGTAAGTGACCAGGGAATAGTAAATCTTTAGATCAGTCAGGAAAGTATAGTGAGATCTAGTTAAGTACTGTTTTTCTGTACATGTGTGAATCTATTCATCTGTGTTATTTTAATATTTCCTGTGACTGAAATTCTGGTGTTTATGGTTCATAGGTTCATAGGTTCACAGGTAGATACTAGGTTATCTTCTCAAAGGCATTTATAAACCTAGCCAGAATGTGTTGGCTTTCGCCAACCCCTTAGATTAGTTACCTGTGCCTCTGTCCAGCAGAGCCACTGAAGTGATCCCTGGGGTAAAGTTTCTGTTTCCCATCCATTCATCAAGTTTTCTCTTGAAGAGTGTTAGAGAGGAGCTCTGCCTAATGTAGATTGGAATCTTGTTCCAAAGCATGGGAAGTCTCTGAGACAGGAATCTATCCTTCCAGCACATCCTATTTATTGTTGTGGTGAGGTTTAGATCCCTAGAGCATGTGGCTTGAGGGGATAAGGTTTTCTTTAGGTGGAGCATGTCCATCAATTCTGGGTTGGTCATGGCCTTGTATATCAGGCAGAGATCACCTCTGAGTAGGTGGTATGCAGCCGAGTACAGCTGGAATTTCTTCAGTTGAGCTGCATAGGGCATCTGTTTGAGGTCAGTGACCCTCTTGGTGAGGTACTTCTGTGATCTTTCCAGCTGTTGCAGGTGTCTTGTAAGGTACATCCCAACTGGGGCTTTGTAGTCTATGATGGGTCTGATAAGTGATGAGTAGAGGGGCACAATGACCTCTTTTGATCTGGATGCAAACCCTTTTGTGATTAGGTGGGCCACATAGAAGGATTTTCTAACCACTTTGGCAATGTGATTATTAAAAGAGAGATTACTATCTAATTGGGTCCCCAGATCCCTTATTATGTCTTCTGTATTTAGGGGACTACCACCTATGTGGTAGTTTGTGGATACTTTGTTTTTTCCAAAGGGGATGACTATGTACTTTTTGGCATTTAGCTTGAGGCCATGATTTTGACACCAGGTATCCATCTCAGTGAGACCCTTTTGGAGGATGTCTGTGTCAGTTGGAGAGTCAATTATAGCCCCTATTTGCAGTTGTCTGCAAACTTGATCAGCCATAATCCTCCTGTGCTTGCCTGTACCTCTGAGAACTATATGCCAAACAGGAGGGGTCCTAGGACTGAGACCTGGGGAACACCGCTTGTAACAGGTTTAGAGTCAGACCTAGCTCCCACAACTCTCACCATGTGGGTTCTGTCCGTAAGTCAGTTGGCAACCCATCTTGGGACATAGGGATTTATGTTCAGGCTGGTGAGCTTCTCTATAATACCAGAATGGGGAATGGTGTTGAAGCCCTTTGTGAGGTCTAGGTAGGCTGTATGTACCACCTTTCCCTCATCTATAGCCTTGGTAACTGTCTCAAAGAAGTCCACCAGGTTTGGGAGGCATTATCTGCCCTTAACAAAGCTGAACTGGATAGGGTCCAGTGTTTGGAGGTTCCCAATGTCTCTGTTAATGAATTCCATGATGATGATGATGCGCTCCATAGCCTTGCAGACCAAGCTAGTCAGGGTTATAGGGCGATAGTCCCAGGGGGTCTGTTGTGGCTCCACCTTTGTGGAACAGAATAACCGTTGCTGTACACCACTCTATGGGTACGTAGCCTGTGGAGAGGCTGAGTTTGAACAGTGTGTTTAGGTGAGGGGTTAGTTCGTCTTTGAGCTCATGTAGGATGCAGCCTGGGATACCGTCCTGTCCCATTGATGCTGTGTTTTTGGCTTTGGAGAGGGCTGTTTTAACCTGAGCATCTGTGATTTCAGGGGCTCTATATTCTTCTGGTATGGTTATGGACCCTTTTGGGGGTGAGACGGGGGTAAAGTTTGCGCTGAACCTGTCTGCCAGGATGTTGGCGATATCGGTTGGTTTAGTGTATTTTGTGCCATTCTGCACTAACTCAGAGCAGATCTGAGCATTGCCACTTAGATTCTTGACATAGCTAAAGAATGCCTTGTGGTTATCTTTGGAGTCCTTGGCAATTTTTCTTTTGAAGCTCGCCTTGGATTATTTTATGAGGGATTATAGTTTCTTGCTGTTACTGTTCAGGGATGTCTTCCCTTCTTGAGATTTTACTCTTTTCTGTACTAGTTTCCTCCTTCTATTGTATAGCTTGTTTATGGCAGGAGTCCACCAGACTGGTTTCCTTTTCTTGGAGGAGTGAGTCTTGGTTTTGCTTGGGATAGCACAATCCATGCATTCTTGTAGGGGCCCGTAGAATGCATTAGTAAAGGAATTTGCAGCTTGGACAGCATTACCCTTTAGAATGGGAGCTTTGAAACTTTCCACCTCGGTCTTAAGTAACGTGAAGTTTGCTTTTGAAAAGTTTTTCACTGTGGTTTCCTTGTCCGGGGGTGGGGGCAGAATGTGGATATCCAAAGTGATTAGTTTATGGTCAGATCTAACCAGCGAGGGGTTGACCTCTGGTGTGGAACACCGGTCGCCCATGTTGGTGATGACCAGGTCAAATATGTTGTCACCTCTGGTGGGAGTGTTGACCAGTTGATCCAGGGCATTTGAGTTTATAAATTCTAGGAAATGTTGGGCAAGGGAGTTAGTACTTGAGTAGTTCTCCCAGTTAATGTTTGGGCAATTGAAATCACCCAATATTAGGTTGTTTGCTAGGACTTTTATGTTTCCCAGAAATGCAGAATGGGGGTACTGGGTCATGGTGGGTGATCTGTAGCAAGCTACAATTTGAATTGCAGTTTTGCCCATTGTTAGTTGCATGTGGATGATCTCTGAAGCATCGTGCTGTGTCACTAACCTGGAGGTGTGGGTATCCTTGATGAATATGGATACGCCCCCACCTTTTATATTTCGGTCCGGCTTCTGTGTCTGAAATGTATGGTATGAGTTGTACCCTGGTAGTGATGGGGTGCTCTCTGGAGCCTTAAACCAGGTTTCTGTTACTGCACATATATTGATTTTCTCCATACTGAGGAGTGCCTCAAGTGCGTGCATTTTGAGGTTTAGACTTCTGGCACTGAGTAGCATTACCCTCAGTTTTTTTGTTACTTGTGCTACTTATGGCAGTGGGTTTGTCTTTTGAGCCTTGCCTAAAAAAAGGCACTATGGGGATGGCAAGAGCCATGGCCAGTATTCGAAAGCCTAAGGGTGACAGGTGCAAGCCATCTCTAGCGAAGCAGCATGGCTTGTCGAGCATGTCATCCCAGGCGGATAGACACTGGATCCCCTTTGAATGACACCAGAAACTTAGCCAATTGTTGAAATTGATAATTTTTTTCTTTATACAATTGTATCATTCTTGGTGAGGGCAGAATGCTACTCAGGGTCAGGGTCATACCGGCCTGGGCTACGTGATCAGAGAGCTCTTCCATGTCTCTTTTCATGTAGTCCAGGGAGGTACGGCTCAAGTAATTCACACCAACATGGACAATGACAGGTCATATGTGTACTTGTTCTGGAGTGACCTGAGTGCTTGTTTTATGTGGCAGATCCTGGCACCCGACAGGCAGCTAATAGTAACCTTCTCCTTATTCAGCCTAGTGAGTCTGACGTCAGTGTGCCTGACTATAGTGTCACCTATTACTAGTATTTTGGGTATGTTATTTTGCCTTAAGGGGTGTGATTGCATGGCACACTGGTTTTGTGAAGTATGTGTTTCATGGTTTGTACTGGGGGGGTGGAGGTTGCTTGGATGTCTGCTTTGGAGGTCTCTGTTGCTTTTGCAGATTTTTATTTAGAACCTCCAAGTATGTTTTTGTGTATTTATGTGTGTTTTTGCCGGTGCTGGTTAATGGGTCTATGTGAGACTGGTGGTGTGATGCAAGTATTTCCCTTCTCCTCTTGACTGTCTGATCCAGTCTTGGAGAGAGCTTAGCCTCTAGTTTGGCTGTATAACTGCATTTCTCGCATGTATTAGTGTTTGGTGGTAGGAGGAGAGGGTTGTCTGTGTACATGAGGCAGTTGTAACATTGCCTCAAAATGCCCAGATTCACCAGTTGGACTGGAGAGTACACCTGAAACTGCCCTTTGGACATGCCTGGATAGGTACAGTGAACTGTTTTACTGAATGGCTAGTAAGGTCGAATAGAGAGACTTGCC